>NW_027283223.1:190000-260381 GCF_046629955.1 Centroberyx affinis | reverse complement strand
GTGACTAAATGATATTATGAAAAAAACAATAACACTGATTAGTTTCATATCCAATCCATTCTTGGTGTGTCTTAATTTGAATGCATTCAAATGGATCAAAAGATATTGAGAAACCTTGAACTGTACAATGAGATAATGTTTTTTTTCCACTTTATGAGAAAGAAAGAAAGAGTATGAGAAATGGAGAGAGAGAGCAAGAGGTGATTAGGCCCTCCCTAAAGCTACTTATTAACAGCTTAGTAGCTTCTCTAACACCAAAAATCCTCCTTGTCACAACACACCTTTGCATTTAATGAATTCTAGGTGAGGGGGAGAGAGAGAGAAGGAGAGAGAGAGCACAGCCATACACGCACAAATACACATGCACGCACACACACACACACACAAACACACCTGCGCTGTAGCACAGCAATCCACTTTTTGTGCTCCATGATGTCCAGGTCTTTCTCTCCCAGTTGCTGCTCCAAGCGCTGTTCCACTCGCTGTGGATAGATTTACACAGGGAAAACTATTATCACTTCTGCGTGTGTGTGTGTGGGTGTGAGTGTGTGTGTTTGACTGCATGCATGTACATCTGTGTGTACATGTGCATATGTAATGTTTACTTTAAGTCCACTTATTGCCTTTTATACCTCTTTAATCGTATTCTGTCTCTTTTAATAGCACTCACTCTTACATGATTGCTCTGTGGTCACAAGAATATTATAAGTTCAACTAAATGCCCAAAATAAAAATGTCATTATGTCCCTTTGTGAGGTTTTTGAGACATAAGTGCATGTATTTGTGTGTGGTATGTGTATGTGCGTGTCTGCGTCATTGTAAGCACTAATGCAGACATGAAAGAATTATTCAAAAGTACACGTGCACGTCTCTTCATATGAGAACCTTAGCCCATTTTACATGTGGCCATTTTACATTTTACGCGCGTGTGTGTGTGTGTACCTCAGCCTTTAGCATCTCCCAGTGCTTCCGGTCCCTCTCATCGACTTTGATCTGTGTCAGATGTATGAGGTTTTGGAGTTCTTCTCGGAGGCGGTCTGACTCCGCCTGCAGCTCCTGCACCGTGCTCTCCTGCTGCTCCTTCAGACTCTCCTCCTTAGCTACTGATTGCTGGTAGGGAACACATACTTAGCGCTGTTCTTGTTTGAAAAAGCTCATGACTCCAATGTGGTAATTTTCATGGCTTTTTTACTGCGATAGAAGGGTTACTGACAGCAGAGTGGCGTAGTAGAAGCGTGTTGGGCCCCGTATTGCAGAGGTCAATGGATGAGATCAAAACCATCTTCTGCCAAGAGCAAGCTTTAGCCAATCTAATCTAATCTAATTACATGATCGTCTAGGGATTGATAAAATTCTCTGGCTCCTGGTGTTACAAAGCCCTTTCAATAATCATTGGATAATCTCAGACATAAAGAAACCAACAAGAATTTACACACTGATAAAAAAAAATTAAAAAAACTGATGTTAAACAGGCCAACTGATGCAATTGATGCAAGTGACATTTATTTGACAAAAGTGACAAAAAAATAAAATAAAAAACACAAACTGAAAACGTTTTGGTCAGTAGACCCTCAGCACTTCTGATAATCTCAGACATGCATGGCAATCAGGCTAAAAACCAAGACAGCTTTTCATAGTTACTGAAAAAGTTGACAGTTCGGAGATACAAGGTTTTTACCTGACATCAGTGCCTCACATATAAATTCAGGAGAAAATTTCTCCAATTTTACAGAAAGCTGTATACATCCAAAAATGTTCCCCTCTACGGCAACATAGTAGTGACTGATGGAAGGATAGGGCTGGGGGGGTGGGGGGGGAGTCAGGGATAGAGTTAAGGGATTAGGTTAGCAGAGAGCGTTTTATTTATTTCTATTTCTCTTGCAAACACATTTAGGGACCCAGTCAGAGAAGCAGGTATGAAAACATACACATGAAAGCAAACATACTATATGCACACACACATACACACCGGTTTTTCTAATCCAACTTGGGCGTCCACCTCTTTCTGAAGCTCCATCCTCAGCTGTAGACTCTCCTCCTCTGCTTTAGGAGCGGCGTCGCTCTGGAAATTCAAGTCCAAATGTACAGTGGATATCAAGAGTCTTTTCAAATTTTTAATGTGCAACGAGGCCTGAATGCAATAAAAACTGGAAAATTTGAAAAAGCATCTAGAATTACTGTGTTATCCACTGTACTTAACTAGTCAAAATATACTTAATAAAGACACAATTCAGACAACTTTCCTTCCTTCAGTGATGGTGATACATAAACAATCACTTTTCCACTGTTTGCACTTATTGTAATTGTTGTGAGTCAATCTTGAGCCTGAGCAAAATGCCTTAAATGTATTGTTTTTTTTCTCACTCTTTGACGTCATATACCGGTGAAGGACAAAACATAGAGGATCGTATACAAAGATTACAAAACTTCAAATCATATTCAGACAATGCATATTCAATCTCGCATTAAACATTGATTCCAAAATAATGAATACTATATATCAGCGTTTCCCCAAGGCCTCTGAACAACTCTTCGCTGAAACTAATAAAAAAAATTAATGCCTTCAGGCGGTGGGACTGCCCCTCCCGGCAGGGTGGCCCGGGCCCCCAGTTCAGCAGTACGAGCAACACTGCAGCATGCCACATATTTAAAACTAGTTGGTTGACAGAAGTAGAAAAAAAAACTGAATCAATGAGGGTTTTAAAAAAGAATTCAATGTCAGAATTTTAGCTCAGCTACATAGTATTCAATCCCATCATTGTTTCAGGTATATTAGCCCTCATGCTGCATTAAGTTTTATAACATAGCATACTGCGTCAATATTAAAACCATCAATCCCACCCTAGCTGAGATAAATGTGAGACATTTTTGTGGTAAAGGCCATTAAACTGCCAATGCAATCAATGACATTGAATCCAGTCTCATCTAAGCAGGCTTCACAGTCAAATTCATTGTGAGTAACTGTTCACATGAGAGTCATTGTTGCTGGGAGATTAGTGGAACTGAGTGAATCGTACTTTTCAGTTGCTTTGTTTTCATTATTTCCTAACTATCTAAATTCCCTGATGTGTCATAGTCAGTTCTTTTTATATTTTTATGGTTTTCGATGTGCTGACACATTTCCCATCTCCCTCCCTTTCCCTCTGCCCTTCTTTTACTTCACTCAGTAAAACTACAGGAAGCTCAATAGTGGAAAAAATTTACCTGATTTCATTTTTAAGATGAATCAACATCCAAGTATTTTTGCAGCAAAACACCTGAGAACTTGCATGATGGAATTTACACTCACAGAAAATATTCACCCACCTACCGGTGTTTAAAATTTGAAGTTAGAAAAGATTAACCAACCAACCTACAAACTAACCAGTTCTAATATGAACATCAGTAAAAAACATACCTCGCTGTGAACCATAAGGAGGAGCACATTTCCCACATTGTCAGATTTACATGGTGAAATCTTTATGCTTTTAGATCACCAGGAACAGCTCTTCTAATTGGCCACACTTCCTGAATGGCTGTAACTCTGACTCGTTACATGAGCAGTCATCAATATAGTCTTATACTATTAAAATCAACAAAGCCTCAATAGTTGCCAGTGCATACTGTCAGAATGTTCAGGAACCTAGGGTTTCCAACCAGCAACAAGTCCAGCATGTACTGTATAACGTGACAAAATACAATTCCAGGAAATAAAGTCCAAGGGCCCTATTTAAACGATCCATGGCGCATGGTCTAAAGCACATGGCGCAAGTGCATTTAGGGCGTGTCCAAATCCAAATTGCTAGTTAAACGACGCACAATGTGGGCGCAAAGGCACAAGGCGTAAAGGGGTTGTACTAAGTCCCTTAATTAATCATAGGTGTGTTTTGGGCATAACATGAACTCAACCAATCAGAGTGTCATCTCCCATTCCCTTTAAGAGCCAGGTGCGCTTGCACCTTGGCGCATTGCTGTTTAAATGGCGGATTCGGCAAGTTGGAGAAATGAACGGTTTTCTGCTGAGGAAACGGATCTGCTCGTGCGCGATGGCGATGTGTGTGTGCGTCGGGGAGGCCTATGTTGTGCGTCGGGTGAAGGTAAGATGCCTTTGCAGTTTATTTTCGTGACTTTTTGTTGGGCTGTGCTTTTTACATATTTACTGTGTTGTTTTTCTTGGTTGTAGGTTGCGTATTTAGCAATTGACAATGTGTGATAATGGTTAACGGGACATGCACGTTGCGCATTTGGCACTGCATAATCGTGGAAGCATATGGCAATTTGGCAACAAAATACATGTCAGGAACGAAGTAAAGTGCAAGTTTTCATAATAGATGATCCTATTTTTCTATTTTGCATGGTAACGTTGTGTGTGTGTGTGTGTGCTCTAGTTGTAGGTAATGAGCGACAGGTACCTCGATGGACTGTGTGTGTTCCAGCTGCTCATTGGACAACTCCAGTTCATTCCCCAAACTCTTGAGGGCTTGCATCTCCCTGAGGATAAACATGGGACACCTTCACATATTCATCATCATTATATGGCCATGCTTATCACTTAGCTGTAAGTGAATCCCTCCTAGAGAGAAATACATGTAAATATCTATCTTATTGAAGTTAACAGCAACAAGCTGGTTGAGTTTACTAACATTTGTTGGGGTAAGATAATGCCCATGTGTATTTTAAGTGGAAGAGCCTTTCGAGGAATTTAGGTGAATCTACTCTACAATTTGATGAGGTGTATAACCACAAGCTGTTGGAGGGAATGCACTTCAGTCAAGCATGGGGTAAGATAGTGTAGATGCACTTTATATTGTAAGTGCAAAAGTCCTTGAAAACAGTTGTTTGTGCAGTTGTACAGTATATCAGTATAAGGTATATCAATGTATTTTGGTGCATTCTAAGGTTATATGTGTGTGACAACATACCTATTTAACTCCCTGAGGAGCCTGGATTTTTTCTCGCACAGGAACTTTCTTTCAATCTCATTGTCCTGCAACTTCAAATCCAGTCTAGCTCTGGTGAGGATGAACACACACACACACACACACACACACACACACACACACATATATAATATAAAAATATTTTGTTATTATAAAATTATTATCTATTATCTTCAGATATTTATTTCATTAAATCACCTTTTGTCTTCCAAATGACCTCAACATAGTGTCTATTTTCATTGGCTGTAACTGTATGGGGTGTTCATACCTGTTTCCCATGAGCACAACATTCTCCTCCCGCAGGAACTCCAGCTCTTTCAGCCGTTGTCTGTGCTCTGTGACCTCCAGTTGGGCCCTGCACCCCTCCAGCTCCTTCTCCTCCTCCAGGGCGCGGTTATGCTCATCCACCTCCACCTCCACCTCCACCTCCTTCAGCTGCTTCTTCCTCACTGCTGTCTCCTCTTCCAGCGCTTCTGGCTTCTTCATTGCATCTCTAGGGGATGGTGATAAAAACAGAGATGGACAGAGAAAGCAAGAAACAAAGAAACAAAAACAAAAAAGGAAATAAATGAATAAATAAATAGGATGGGATACTTGATACTTGGGATAAATATGATTGAGATACTGTAGAAAGAGAAAGAGTGCAGAGAAGATAACTGTTGAGAGTATCCTTCTAATACTCCATGTTAAACTGTAAGAGCGCATGTCTTATCAAATAAAAAAATGTGCCTCCATCTTCTCCATATTAAATAGCTTGACTGAAGCTGGGGCTGCAATCCAAAACCCCTCAGCTTTGTGAATTTAAAATTGCGGGTGCTCGTAGCTCACACAGTTCCACAGCATGACTTGCAAGCAAAATATCAGTTTGAAATAAACATAAAAGAGCCTGCAGTGGGACTACAAGTGGCACTGTTCTCTGGTTCTGTAGTTGCACTTGCATATCAACTTAAAGTTTCTGAACATAAAATCTTTTTTAAGTACCGAATTTCTATAAAATCAGTGAGGTTGATGTAGTCAAATTGTAGAGAAAAATGTGACTGTTGCTACACATAGCAGCCCCTCTTATCTGTTTCAGTCATGCATTTGGAGCAAAATGTCCTTTCCACAGACTGGCAAATTCTACATCAAGAGCAGTGGAGAGGAGAGATATTTTTTAGATTCATAACAGAACAACAGGTATAAAGCTGATCAATAATGGTTCTTATCCTGCAGGATTTGTCTTTGAATAAAGAATGCATCACAGACATTTAGCTTTACTTCCTGCACAGATTCAACACTCATTTGAAATGGTTACGTCGTTGACCGTGTTGTTTGTCTGGTCAACATCAGGTCCTCAAAACTGAGAATATTTACACTGAGCATAAACAAATATTAACTGACTGGGTGAATCCAGGTGACCCTTACAATATGATCCCTCATAGAGTTCATCTGTTAAATCCATTCCTGTCATGAACGGGAGATGTAGATGAAGGGAAGGAGACAGGTTAAATTGTGCAAATTAGGGAGCGATTACATTTTTGCAAGGTGTTCCTAATATTGTTTGCACTCAGTGTAGTCTCACCAAAGGACCCTAGCTCATAAAAAATACATGTAACTTTATCATGTGGGTGACTCACCGGAAACACTGGGTTTTTACCCCTGGTGCGACTTTCATGCTCTTTGGAAATAAGTGATGTTGAGGATTAATTGTACTTACGAATTCTCACAACTTGTCCTTTCAACCTCGTTTAAGATGGCAGGTGCTGTCAGGGCCATCTCAGCCTAGACACACACACACACATTCGTTATTTCATCGATGGTGTACTGTGAGCTAAGTATGCCCACACACTCACACACAGAAACACATACCCACAACACACACACAGAACTGTTTGGTGTCTATGATCTCCTTCTTGTCGTTCAGCTGTTTCTGTTCTCTCAATATTAGCTGTTTATAATATGTGAAAATCAATGTTTTCTGCTATATCAGTAGCCTCATGGGGACAATTACAAATATTGAATTGATTTGCCTGCTTAAATAAAGGTTAAAAACCTGTCTCCATCTATAACAAGGATTAAAAATTATTATCTTATTCAACTCAAATGCTGTCTTTGCATCTTAATGGGAGATTCTACTATAAAAATGCTTAGCTTGAGATGGTTAGCTTCAAATTGCTTCAGATGGCCCTGTAAAGAGCCAATGGGAAGTCTTCATAGCCTGGATTAAGCCTGGTTGGAGGCTTGCAGTAAACCTCATATTGTTCTTCTGTGGAGACTATTGTTGCAGTCTTAATCCACATTTCTGAAACTGGACCTGGACGGTACATTGAGGAACTTACAGCAGGTTTGGGCTGCATCTCATGCTCTCTCTCCAGACATTGCCTCTGTTCCTGGATACTGCAGAGAGGAGAGGAGAGGAGAGGAGAGGAGAGGAGAGGAGAGAAAAAGATAAGAGAAGAGGAAATGTTCAATGAGCATAAATCAAAATACTCTGTACACGGTTTCAGTTCCTGGTTCAACAGAAAGAGGAACGTATTGATAAGAGGAACCTGTGACTAAGTTTCTATCCATGTGCAGTTTATTCCAGTTAACCGAAATGCCGCCAAGTATGACGCCAAGTACACGATGCAGAGGCCAAAGAACTAAAATAGATATCCAAAGTTCCAAATAAGCTCCAAAGACAGTTTTCTACCATTAGGAAATGAATAAAAAAACTTTCTGCTCTTCCTAAAACAAGCTTGTAGGACTACGAGGCAAAGTTGCTTGTCACCATATCCAATGCGCTCTCAGTGAAATGTCAGGCTATTAATGAAAGTCGGTGTCTTGGTTGGCTGGCTGGTGCCGCGTGATTAAAATATCAATGCCTTTTTACCATAATCAGTCAGTTTTTTTTTACTGTGGGGTTGGGTCTTACATTCCTAACACATAGTGTATTAAAAGCTTCCTCATACATAAACAAAGCCATACAGATAAAGTACTCAACACAGTAGAAAGCTGCATATGAAACAACATTTCCATGAATTGTTCATCTCCCTATGGAAAAAGCTTTTTGAGCAATTGATTAAAGTTTGTATGAAATAATTTAAAGTAAGATCTGTCATTGAGGAAAAAAACCTTATGATAGCATAGTGTACAGCTGCACGTTTCAGAAAAAGAACGATATTAATCTCCCTGACAAGACGATGTACTGGATATAAAGTGATATACATGGAAAACTGCATGAATGCTAAAATATTTGACTGTAAAAAAAAAAAAAAAGTGCTGAATTCCTGTGTATGTGTTTGGCTGAGGATGAAGGAGACAACAGCTTTTTTAAAGGCATATTTGCATGGTGAGCATCTGCCTGTCATATGCAGACTGCTGGCTCACTGGCCGTTTGGACAAGAGAGGAGAGAGGGAGAAGAACAGGAGAAAAGATGGGGGGAAGAGAAAAGGAAGAGAGGAGAGGGGAGGAGATGAGGCTGGAGAGGATGAAAGAAAAGGAGAAAAGAAAAAAGAAGAGCCAGAGAGAAGAAAAGAGAAGGGAAGAGCAGAGGAGGGAGGAGTGAGAGAAGATGAGAGAGGGTAGAAAACTGAAATAAGAAAAGTAGAAAGCATAAAGAAGAAGCAGAGGAGACAGCAAGAGAGGACAGAGAAAAAAGGAGAGGGCAGAGAGATAGCCCCACCAAAAGCTAGCTGTCACAAATAATATGCACACTCATGGTCTAATATACGATGAGAGACAGCCCTGTCTATTACTGCATCCTCAGAGAATGCTCTGTAAGTGGTTTTCATTTAATATTTCAATTACCGCAAGGCCTAAAACTCTCAGCCTCAGTATGTGTGCTCTGCATAAAAATCACTGTATCCTACAGATCATATCTCCGCAATATGGTGGTGAGTTTATGTGCTGTGAGTAGTTTAATAGTGCTGAGACAATCCTGAGTCAAATGTAATTCAGTGGAGATAAGGAGAAAAGACGGCTGAGGAAAGGCTAAAAAGGCTACTAAGCTGTTGGGTAAATAAGCAGTATTAGGGATGTTACAGTTCTTTTCACACCTCACCATCTCTCCTTGACGTTCTTCACCACTGGCGTTCTCTTATTGGTTATTTTTGACCTCCGCCCTACAGGTGACCCGTGGCCAGTGACCAATTTTCAGCCGTAGTTTTGGCAAACAATCGTTCGGCTATTTTTCATTAGTGCGTGTTGTCACATTGCTTAGCAATGATCCGCTGACCTCCCATTGGCCCTCGAAAAATAGAGCACATATGTACAGAGAGGAGAGAGAAAACTGAGGGAGTGTGTTCTTTTCCATTTCTGTGGGCGTGTTTGACCTTTTGGACACAACGACAGGAGTGTTGAGAGAGGGGAGGGAAGGAAAAGAGAGAGCAGAGTAGAGGAAAACTGGTGGAGAGGGGAAAAGAGAGTCGCAAGAAAGGAGAGAGATAGAGGGAGGGAGGAGGAGAGCCAGCACAGAGAGCTCAGACAAGTAAACATGTTTTGGTCAAAACAAACACTAAAAATGCACTTGAACATGGCATTCTTAGGGAAAGGCCTCTGAAACAGCATTTAGGGCATTGACACCAAAATGTACCATTAAAACCAACAGACATTTTTTTTGCTCTAGTTTCAAAACAATGATATACACAAAGCAATACTTTTTTCTTACAGTGTGAGTGTGTGTGTGTGTGTGTGTGTGTGTGTGTGTGTGTGTGTGTGTGTGTGTGTGTGTGTGTATGTGTGTGTGTGTGTGTGTGTGTGTGTGTGTGTGTGTGTGTGTGTGTGTTTGTGCCCTCTGGTACTCTCTCACCTTCACCTCTTTCTCAGGTCGATAAAAAGTTGAGAAGATGCTGCCTCATGTAGCTAACCTCAGTGTTTGGTCCCTCGTTGCTTATTTGTGTGCGTGTATGTGTGTGTGGGTGTGTGTGTGTGTGTGCTCACACGCATGTATGCACCTTCTCTCTTCACCACTCTGCCTCTTGAGCTCTTCTCAAAGGTGTGAATGTGTGTGTGTGTGTGTGTGTATGAAGGTGTTTGTGTGACTAAATCTATTTTCTCCTTTCAGGGTGTGTGTGTGTGTGTGTGTGTGTGTGTGTGTGAGTGAGAGAGAGAGAGAGAGAGAGAGAGAGGGACAGAGACAGGAGAGAGAGAGAGAGAGAGAGACAAAGAGAGAGAGAGAAAGACAGAGAGAGAAGGAAAACTACAGATAGATAAGTTTGAAAGAAATGTATAGTAGGCATGATTTTTTCTTAAAAGAAGTGAAAAAATCTGCAAGTGAGGTGAGATAATTTTACTTGTTTCCAATGCAGTATTCAGGAGCCTCAGGGATTTTCTTGATTCAAGTGTCATTTTCTGGATACTAGAGGAGTGATTTACCTTATCCTGCGTTCTTTCAAAATATCGGCACTTGTTTTTAGGAAATTCCTGAAACAAGTGAAACTATCTCACCTCATTTGGAAGTAATTTATATCGCATTAAAAGTTCTTAAATCCTCAGAAAACTAAGATTGACTGATTAAGACTGAATATGAGACTAAATAGATTCAGATGGACATTTTTTGAAGTGTGTACTCGATTTTGAGTGATTGCAATAACAGTAACAGATAACACAGTGTGTGTGTGTGTGTGTGTGTGTTGTTTTACACTCCTCACCAGCCCTGCGCCCTCGCCAGCTCTGCACGACTTCTCTCAACCTCCACCAAGAGCTTGATCTGGGACTCCTGGGATCTGTTGGATACACCAGTTAAATTATGCATGTTGTACTGTATGTAGTAGCCTATACCGATACCAAGTCTTAGCTGCTGGGTACATTTACATGCGTTCAAATACTTTGATATTAACTGATATAAGGCAACACTCTGACTCTAACAAATGTCATGTAACTGCCTTAGTCTGATTATCTCATTTAGAGTAAGGTCATGATCAGTGTAAGCATAACACACCTAGATGACTGCTCAATCTTTAGAGCTATATGGCCATATTAACACATTAGCCCAACTTTATTCATTTTTTAAAAAATATGTGAACATGTCAAAAAGGCCATAGAGGATGTTGACCTGGATGCAGTGGCGGTGTTCTTTTTTCTTTCTTTCTTTTTCTTTTTTGCATTTTTACAAATGAGAACATGGCAACACTTGTATGCAACATATCACGTGTTGCATGAGTAAATCTCAACATCTTCTCTTTTCAGCCACCAGTGAGAATCCTATTACTTTTGTGTTCTGTTAGCACATCAGTGCAGTGTGCCAAAAAAAATGTGTCCCATGTCAGAATGGCTGGACCTCATCATTCTACTCTGAGTAAACTACAATAAACCTGGGTTACAGGGGGAAATCCCATAATCATAAATATTGCCTTGACCTGATTGTTCACAGTGACTGAGAGAGATTATTGTGTCTATGTAAACATACCTACAGATTACAAGTCATAATCTTTTATACAATTAGTTAAGGATTCCTGGGCAGAAGCAACTGAAACATTAGAGAGGAAGATATTAGGTCGATCAAATAGTATTCAATATGTGAAAAAGGTCAAATATAATTTTCTTTTCCTTTGGAGGGATGAGGTAGTGAGGGGTTAGGAGGGCTAGAGGTTGAGGTGAATATGGCAGGATAAAGCAAAACTCATTTATACAAAGTTTGCAAAATGTCAACAAAAACTGGAGACACATCCCAGCTGGAGACACATTCAATGTTCTCTTGCAATAATATAATGTGATACTTTATTGAAACCTGCAGGGAAATTCCCTTTTCGCTTGCCTGCTCCACTGGGAGGTGAGAGTGCAGAGTCAGTGAGAGAACAGCACACCTGGAGCTGATAAGTGTCTTGATCAAGGACACTTCAGCAGGGCGGATGCTTGCCGTCACGTGGGTCGAACCAGATTCTGCATCCATGGCGTCATCATGTGTCTCCAAAATGTCTTTATTAATATGAGGGTGACATATTGACTTTTGTAACAGGAAAACAGGAAAACGTACCTCTCAACAGCGCCATGGAGCCGCCTATAGCTGGCCTTCAGTCTGTCTGCTTTGGCCCTGCTGATTTTGCCTGAGGACAACAACTAAGGAGCACAGAAACAGTAATGTTACCGAATAAGGACACTAAATATAATGACACTAAAATGTTTATTATTTTTCTTTAATATCAGCTTCCAAGTAATGGTTTGTTGCCTGCCCACGTGTCTGATAGAGTATACTCATTTTTAAATCAATAGAAAAAGTAATGTTCTCATTTTACAATGTTTGTCAGGTGCTACGCAGAGCAAAACAGGTACAGTAAAACTGTAGAAACTGTCTGTAGAAAATAGCCTGCATGTAGTACTTAATGTGATTGATTGGATATAGCCTAGCCTAATTAATAGTAGCTCTCATAATAGCATGTGGGCGCTGACCTTTTCTATAGAGTGACAAACTAACTAGTCTCTGCCAAAATCCCACCAGCATAGATGGCTGGGGTTTATTTCTGCCATGCCATGTCATCCATGTCTGAACAGTTCAGTTGCAGCCAGAACTTAAAGTAGTCCTAAACTGTTTGGCTTTAGTCAACTGAGGTTGGCTGCCAAAAATGGCAAAATGGAGTCTGCAGGCTATTGTGAAGCGCAGCACATAGAGACAGGCTAGAGACATAGAGACAGGCTTCCTGGCTATCAGATTAATAGTCCTTTTGTAGCAGAACAGAGATGTGAGACTATTGCTTGGCACAGAAACACACAATTTCATAAGAAAAGTAGCACCAATGGCGGTGTAAAAGATTGTATTTGTGTATTGTTTTGGAATGTCATTGAAGTCTACATTTGCTAGCTTAGGTTTCACCATTTCAAAGTTTTTGGTCTGACCCAGAGCTGTCTATATAAAAGTTATGACATTAATGAAATATCTGAGGCTGTGGAAATCTCTTGTTGCCATTTTTTCCAAATACAATATTCAATAAGTTAATGTTGCTAGGAAACCGATACAATTCTGTCCAGTAAGCAGTTTTGTCTAATATTGTTTAGCAACAAAATTAAGTTCCAAAAGTTGAAACTGAATCACTGGAGGCTCTAAAAGAGTTCCAGATGTCTCAGTAGTCACAACTTTTTGACAAAAAATGGCTTTGTTCCTACTGTAATATGCTCAGCCTTTTACTGTTGTATGAAAAAAAAGCCTAAAAACAAAAAAAAAAACAAAGCCTAACTCCCCGATGCCTGTAACGGAGATTCAACCCGAGCTGAACAGAATAAACCTTTATCATCAACAGATATCACAGTATCACTACACCTTATCACCATCTGTCCTTATCATAGCGTAAAAAGTGTCTGTTATCTCAAAAGGAGAAGAAAATTCTTGAAAATGGATAACAGGTGCAATTCCTTATACTGCCTGGTGGCTGAGATCTTCATTATCATGGCAAAGAAAATTTTGGCCTGATCTTTAGTTGAACGTGTTTCTCCCCTTACCTCTATTTTATGGACCTGATAAAATTCATTATTTAGCCTTATTGTTTACTCCCTAAAACAAACATGTGACAGTTCTAGTATAACTGGTCTACATATCGTAACAGCTAACTCTGGTGCCATAGATGAAATTAACCCCTGTCAAAAAAAGCTGGAGGAAAAAAGTGCATGACTATAAAACTTTGGCAAAAACAAAAAAAAAGAAAAAAAAAAAGAAGAAAAACAGACATCAGGTCAATGGCATCTTATTATTGGGCACAGCAAAGAGGGAAAATTATCTGTAAGAGTGGTTGTTAAATCTCTCTCTGCTGTGAGGTAATTCTGTGTTTGTAACAGTGATAGAATAGAGGACAGGTGTTGTTCCCCTCTTATCTTCAGAGCCAGGTTGGTAGAGTGGGGAGTAATGAGGGATAGCCTCGCCTGTATCAAACAGCTCCAGGACTGAGGATATCTCAGGTCGTACTCTGTAGCAGGTAGTCTAATGGCCCTGAAAACACACTCACACTCGCTTTACATACACACACACACAAACACACACACACGCACACACACACACACACACAGACACACACACACATACATACATACAGAACGATATCTCCTGACTTCTACTGCAGGGAAAAATATAGCTGCCGCAGAAACACCAGGGTTAGCTGATTATGTTTTTAGATTCATTTCATTATATTGTTATCTGACTGTTGTCAAATGTGCTAGAAAGTACCCAGCCAGGTTCCAAGGTGGCTACAAGGACAGAGATGTGGATTTTGTAAATGGTGTAGATTAGGGCCCTCGTTAATATAATTTATTCAGATCTGTAGAACTGTTTTCCATTGTGCATTAGCAGACACACAAGGACACATCCCTACCAGCAAAATACATGACGAGCGTTGAATGATCTGTGCTTAAAAAATGCTAAGGATAGTTAAAGTCCTCTTTCTAACATCTTGAAATGTTAAGTTTGTCATCTGGTCCTAATTGACCTCTTTTCTGCAGAAATGATGCATTTTTATTTTTATATAGCCTAATCTAGTATTGACTCTTAAAACAATCAACTGAATCTTGGAACATGTGAAATTAGCTTAACCAATTTTCAGTTTAAAGAAAAATAATATTTTAAGACTGAATGTGAAGTTAAATATCTTGTTAAGATTAAGATTTTTGCAGTGTTATCAAATTCTGACACTGAGGAAAAAATACCTGGAAATGACACATCAAAACAAGCTGATATGGTATTTTCAGGAACATACAGTGGGCTAAATGACATATCAGTGATGTGACAAACATCCTGGCTGTACCCTGGTCATTTTTCTGAGAAATGCAGCTTGAAGCGGTTTTGGACTATCTCTCCATTTCTGGTGCCAGGACTTATCACCAGTAGCATATAAATACAGGAGGTTTTTGGCTGCATGAGGCTTGCATGTGGTCGACCATCTTTGAAGTGAGATAGAGACAATCACTCAAAGACGTTTACGTACATGCAGGCATGTGGACACACACACACACACACACACACACACACACACACACATACACACACAAACACACACACACAAGACAACACGCATGCCTTGCCCGTGTGAGGGTAAGGATCTGTACCGCAGAACAGGAGCTTTGTAAACCTTGCTAGTAATACGATTGTGTAGTGCAGCAGGTATGTTCTGTATGTGGAGTGTGTAACAATAAGAAGCCACAGGTCGCAATATTCTGGACCCTAGGGGAGAAAAATAATAGGCACACCACTGCATTCTCCTGTGTGGCGGAAGGAACCAGACCCCAAAGGTTAAAATCCATATGCAGTAAAGAAAGTAAGTTCCCCATGCACATTTATCACCTCTGCATCTCTTATTTTGTGTTTGGCATTATGGTCAAAGGAGCCTTCCTAAGAAAGTGTTTGGTCAGCCCACCACCTCTGTGTGTATCTATACCTTCATGTCCTGATATCCACTGGGTTCAGACAAAGCCCATGGTTGACTCTGGGTTAGGCCTCCAGCCAGAGTGAGTCACTTTCTAAGGAAAAGTACTGTGGAGTAATATTTTCCTCTCTGGAGTTTTCTTCCATCAGGACCAAGAGCCACTACTATAGATTAAATCAATTATCGAAAATTGTGTCAGTTCTCTAGAAATATAACAGAATGAGACATCTGAGGCTGCCAGAGAAGATGACACATTATCTAAATACATGACACGTGGTTGTGAGTCACATACTATGCCTTACTACTGTTACTACAATAGCTATGTCCCACACAAAAAAAGTAGGCAAATGTCCAGATGTAGAGAAGTGTTTATGAGATACTGGGTCTGCATCCAAAGCTGGGAAGAACAAGAGGAGTTTGTACTGCAGAGTAAACAATCAATTTTAATAGCCTGTATGGCTTAATAATTATTATAAAAATGCTCCATGAAATTGCCTAAAGGATGACTAATGAATGTGGGGAAGTATGAGAGCGATTCCAATAATGAAAGTCTAAAAAACACCAAGACTGACCACACCACCACAAACTATCATTATATCCAAAAACAAGTGTGCTTATTCATAAATCAGTTCTATTTGCCTGATATCTAAACCAACTAAACAGACCAATTCATAACTTCATCACTGGTGACATCACATGTCAATTTAAATTCCAAATCATTTCAAGCTATTGCAGTTTGACCTTTGCCCAACAGGCCCTTTTCACATTCTGTTTCTCAATGCTTCTGCATTGAGAAACCGGTAACACTTTACAATAAGGGTACATTAATTAAGGGTTGGTTAATGCTTAATAAGCATTAACTAACTCTGGTAATCATTTACTAATGGTGTTCATGTTAACTAAGGTATTAATTTATACATTATTTAATAGTCATCTTTATGAACTATTAAATAATGTATAAATTAATACCTTAGTTAACATGAACACCATTAGTAAATTACACATTAGTTAACTGTTAACCGTTATTAAGCATTAACTAACCCTTAACTTAGTATACCCTTATTGTAAAGTGTTACCAAGAAACCGGTGCATTATAACTTCCTGTTGCCAGCTACGGCCTTCACTAAACGCTCCACAATCTGCCCAACATTTTTAATTTGTGACATTATGTAGCTATCTAGTGCTAGCAATCATTACAATTTTGTTGTTTTTGTTGTCTTTGTTGGATTGGTTTGTCAATAAGTCACAAAAACAAACTTGCCACAGGAAGTTGTGATGCACCGGTTTCTCAACATGGAAGCTGTTACCATGACAATGTGAAAAGGGCAACAAGTCCTCCAACCCATATGACCACATAGCCTAGGTCGTTTGTTCCTACCCTCTAATACGACCCACAGGAGTGTTTCCTAAATTAGCGCCTCTACCGGCGGCAGGAGATGGCTACATTGGTCTGCGTCCACGTCACACGACTGTCAAGTTTCTCTCTGCGGCAAAAAAAAAAAATGGCTGACATTCCTTTTATTCTCAGTGGAAAATGCAATATTTTAAGATAGTTTCGGCATTAAAATGCGTTTTGATAACATTTCTAGCGAGAAATGTGCATTTTATTTTCATAATCTTCGTTCAGTGAATGTATATGATGTTTAGTTTGTTAGTTATTATGAAGATTCATTCAGGCTTTCTATCGTTGCTATGGTGGTTGCTATGCGTGGGTTTTCTGCTATCGCTGAAACCACGCAGTTGCATATTGTTTGAATCATTGTCTTCGCGTTGTGTAGTTATCTGAGCTGTTATGTTATTTGTGTTATTCGATGTTATCCGATAACACCATATGATCATAAGTTTGGTTCTTGTCAGAGCACTTTTTTGTCAATGGCTCTAGCTCATGTGAAGGACGGTCAACAGGCAACAGCAAACCGCTTCCCCACCTTTTAAACTAAAACAACCCAGTCACCAGAATAAAATGTTGGCACACACACACACACACACACACACACACACACACACGCACACACACACACACACACCGTTGGATGACGTGGCTCACGAAAGGGCTGTTATGGGCGGACTTGGCGCATTCGACTCCTGTTTTGGCTAAAATATCTGAAATAAACCAACATCTTTACTTTTTCTAAACATAGATCACCTAGATGCAGTGTAATTACTAGTTCGGCTGTACTAGATATTTGATATATTCAGTAGATGTATCTTTTTACGACCCTATTTACAACGCTACTTTGTAAACCGGAAGAACTACAACTGTGGTGCTGATTTGTATCAAGCTGCATGGCACGGCTTTAGGAAATTGTAGTTTTTAAAAAATATTAGTGTACTAAAATTGGAAGTTGTAAATACTGAATTGAGAGTACACTGAGGAGTTTAAGTGGATGGTAAACACATTTGTGTAATCAAATTTTAAATATCTAATTGTTAAATGGGTGAAAATGAATTTTAACCATATTTTACCCATATTTGACAGCGCCCCCAGTTGTTGACTATCGCACATGATAGCTGAGGTCAAGAGCTCTCTATAACAGTTGGTCCCATGTCTGTAACCCCTTTTGTTGCTGAATTATAAGCCTTCAAACATGCACCGAGGTCAAGGTGCAAAGGTCAGTATTAAAAAGCAGGAGCCATGTAGAATCTACATACTGACTGTCTCCAGGTTGAGACCTTTCGAGACGATGTATTTGGTTTAGCTCTACGACAAAGTTATAATTTTCTCATTTCAGGGACACAAGCCATCCCAGGCTTAGTTTCAGAGAGCACTTTGAAGGCCCAATATATAAAATGAAGCTTTTTGTTTTAGGGGAAATAGTGACCAAAATGAGTCACCTTCAGAGATTACAATACTGCTGACAATCTAGGCCATTACTACAGGCTTGGAGGAAGGCCTGAAGTGCTTGGGTTAGGGTTAGGGTTAGGGCTGAAAAGACCATAGGCTACTATTTACACAACCCTGGAGATTTTTTGTACTTTTATGATTCTTGGTTTTGGACTTTTATGTCAGTATGACATAGCCCATTCAATCAGAATCTGTTTTATTAGCCAATGCAAGCATACAAACAATGTGTCTTGGCGTTTGCTCCCAAAGAAGGCAACACAGTAGAATTAAAATAGAGTAAACAAAAGTAAGGTAATAATAATAATAATGAAATAAACAAAGTAATATTAAAATTAAATTGAGATTTTAAAATCTATTTACAGAATGGAATAGTAATAGTTTTGAAATGGGATATAAAACTTGAAATGAAATATTGACTGTACAAAGGAAATGAACTGTGCTATGGACAAAGAAATGAAGTGTATGAAATATATGAAGGTGACAAGAGCAAAAAGTAAATGTGACATGTGCATAAATAATTAAATTATATAACAGTGGAGGTTGAATGCAATGCACAATCTAAAGTCCAGTTTGATGAAATATATGAAAGTGACAAGTGCAGGGATTAAATGAGGGATGTGAAATGTAAAGTCCAGTTTGATAACCCCATCTTCATCCCGTTTATATGGCCATGGTACAAGATTTGACACACACACACACACAGACACACACACCTACACACACACACACACACACACACACACACACACAACGTTGGAGTGCTTTATTGGATGACGTGGCTCAATATTGATTGAGGAAGACTATGTTTTAAGAAAGATGATTTCATATTAAATATCCTCAGCCACATATTCTTGGAAATAAAAATTAAATGAGCAACTTCACATTTTACATTCACAGGCTATAAAACGCCTTTTCTTACTGTAACAGAGATAGTGGTGTTTGGATTCAGGTTGCGGCCAACCGGCGGCAATTTGAAATGGAATGAAGCCCACTGATGGCAGACAACCCAAAACTGGAGTCGAACGTGTCCATCGTTGCTATGGTGGTTGCTATGGACGCTGCTCCATAGCAACCACCATAGCAATGATAGAAAGCCTGAATGAATCTTCATAATAACTAACAAACTAAACATCATATACATTCACTGAACAAAGATTATGAAAATAAAATGCACATTTCTCGCTAGAAATGTTATCAAAACCCATTTTAATGCCGAAACTATCTTAAAATATTGCATTTTCCACTGAGAATAAAAGGAATGTCAGGCATTTTTTTTTCCGCGAAACTTGACAGTCACGTGACGTGGACGTAGACCAACGTAGCCATCTCCTGCTGCCAGTAGGGGCGCTAATTTAGGAAACGCTCCTGTGGGTCGTATTAGAGGGTAGGAACAAATGACCTATGGGGTCGTTTTTTGGGGGAGGACAGTCTTGAAAAGGGCCTACTGAACAAAAGTTTTTGGAATGGGAAAGGTAAAGAGCAGAGATTCCTACGGGGATCAAAAAGAATCATATTATTCTTCTGCTTATTATTAATTTGACAAGGAAAAATTTAAGAACAACCTCCTACGAACTGAAACGAACCCTCCCTAATTCCCCCTGCTGCCCACCTGAAACTAATTTGCAGTGGAACTGTGACTAGTGGCGTTGATCATACAATACGCTTTGAGTGGGAGTGTTTTCAGTAAGACTTTGGAATATGAATTGGGTCAGGTGGATGGGGCCTTTAAATTCTGCGGACATCCAAAAATACAAAACAACAGAGCGTGAAAAAACATTGCTGTAACGTCAGGAGAGTTGGTAGTTCCTGTGTACTGAGTCATTTCTCTCTTCAGGGAAGTGAGCTGACTTGAGCGTAAGGCTGGACAACACACATGCACTGACTGCAGGCAGGGCAACTAAAGGACCTACCTCCTCTCTGCCCACATCCCTCCCTCTTTCTCTCTCTCCTTTCCTCCCCCTCTCCCTCTCCCCTTTCTCTTTCTTCCCCCCTCCCTCCCATAATCTCTGTCTGTATCTCTCTCGTTTTTCACAATGCTGCTGATATGGTATTTAGCATTACGCAATACAGTGCCGCCCCTCCCATCCTCTCTAACCGCGGCACCCTCCCTCCCTCTCTCTCCCAGCTCTCTCTCTGACTCTCTCTCTCTTCCTCCCTCCCTCTCTCGGTCCTGATATTAATGACACAGCTATCTGAGGCAGCGGCAGTTCCCCTGCGCTCTCTCTCTCCTGCAGGCTGCACTCATACACATACACACTTTTCAACCAACTGCATATTGGACACACATTCACACACACACACTCTTTTACTCACAGACAATCTGCAGCTGCAGGCACACACACACACATGCTCACACACTACTCTAGGCACACACGCACTTTTTGAGTACCTTTCAGAGGCAGTAACAACACTCTTTCACTTTGCACACATACTCAGTTCTTCTTTACACACCTCACAGGAAAAAAATGAGGACCATTGTGCTTTGCATTTGTGCCAGTCTCCTGCTCACAGTTACTGTGGTCCCATACACCGACCAGGCAGCGGACTTTCCTGTGAACCCACACCAGAGATGGGACGCTAAAGGACCCAACACTGAATCTGGGACCCCCACCTCCTGCCCTATGAAGCTGAGACCCTCTGGCCAGTGCGGGGGCTCCGGGGCCGAGCCAGAGGAGGGCGAGGACTGCCCCTACCAGCTCACCCTGCCTCCCCTCACCATCCAGCTGCCCAAGCAGTTCAGGCTGCTGGAGAAGACAATGAAGGAGCTGCAGAACCTGAAGGAGACGGTCAACAAGCTCAAGAGCGGATGCCTGGAGTGCCGTGGGGGACGGGGCTCCGGAGCGTTCGGACAGCAGCAAGCTGACCAGGGACAGACACAGGTCCAGAGGGACAGCAGGGAGATGGTGGACCAGGACCTGGGACAGGAGCTGCAAGGCGGGTCCAGCCGAGAGGAAAGGGGAGATGGGATGGACACTGGAGCCACAGGGGCTGGTCCTGGACCGGGACAAGGTTCTATTATGGGGAAAATTCCACCGAGCCCAAGCACTATGCAGGAGATGCAGGTAAGAGGCACAGCTCAGTAACATTTGAAGGAAGGCAATTAAAAAAGAGAAACAGCACCTTTTAACACAACTTTTGACTTTTTTACTCAAAAATGTACCATCCTAGTGAACAATGGACTCAATTTGGTTCAGTTCGGAGGCAAACACTCCAGGCCAATATTCAGAAAAGATTTGAATAATTTGACATGCCTCATTTCAGTATGAGATAAGAACATGCTTTGTCAGGGAAATCTGAATTGGCAATAAGTTTAGTCTGCTGTGGCTATGAAAAAAGACAACAAACATTGACACTGTACAAACTGTGTAAAATCCACATTAACACACTTACCATATTAATTGAATTTAGCGGTCTGTACAAACAGTGCAACGGTGGCACTGTACCAATTTGTGTATTTCCATTACCAACGAGTAAAATTTCCAGTAAGCCAGTATCAGTGTCAACCTTGTCATAAAATCCTGGAGACAACTAATAATATCTAAAATGTGCTTTATAAACACAGAGAAAAAACAAAACTGAAAAAACAAATAAAAAATCCTGAAAAAGATACATTTCTCGAATCACCTGTATGTGCTACATATGTGGAATGTGGAACTGAAAAGATGTTAAAAGACCTGTTAAGTCCTACCTGGCACCAATCCACCAGGGAAAATTTCTGGTACTGTAAACAGGGTGGGGAATTAGCACCAGACACCAGCCGAACGGCGGTAAATTTCTGCTCTGGCTGGTGAGCTTCTCGACTCTCATAGCCACTTTGGCAGGCAGCCAACCATCGCTCAGTGACTCTTCTCCATTCTAAAATTCAAATTGGTTGGTAAAACAATGAGGGAGGCTGGTAATCCACTATGCCCTGTATACAGTGCACGGAAATAATTTCCTGCCCTGCTCTGCCACTTCCCCAGGTGAAGCTGAACCGCATGTCGGCCAGCCTGCGGAACGCGAGGAACCAGATCTCAGCTCTGCAGGGCCGTCTGGAGGGGGTGAACCTGCTCAACATGGACAACATCCAGGCCATTGTGGACAACAGGGTGGAGAACATCACTGGAGTGGTCAACAAGCTCAGCACCTCCTGCACCACCCAGTGTGCCGTACAGACCTCCCCCCAGTGTAAGGGTGCTTTCACTGGTATCAGTTTGCTAGCATTCTCTGTTCTGTTGTTCTTACTGTAACTCTATTTAATTCACTGTTGAATATTCCAGCCCTATTCTCACACTGAGTAATTTATTTTCTATTCTACTCTATCGCATGTTGTTCTTTCATAGCTCTCTGCCTCTCAGCCATTTAGAGTATATCTATTCTCTTTTGACTATTTGATCGCTCCTTTCTCACTGTTGTATATTCTATTCTATTCTATTTTGGCTATTTCATAGCCGTCTCCCTCTCCTCAGAGTTGTCTAGTCTATTTTATTCTTTTCTATTTCTCATTCTATTCTATTCTGTTCTATTCTATTCTATTTCTTTAAATTCAGCATGAAAGTTGTTATAAGGAAACTTCAGCATTATGTAAAAGGATCTGGTGGTTCAGGTTGTTGTGAGGTGCATTTCCTGATATAGAATCTATTCAATCATGCCTAAATGGATACGGCAAAATTTAATCTAATCTTACAAACATCCCGACTCTGGATGGTCACCTTCACCCAATGAAGCTTTTCTTTAATATCTTCCAGACTGACAATGACCTTGTCAGCAACACACAGTGGTTTGTCATGACATGCTTTCTCCATTACCAATATGAGCCAAATTGAGTATTTTTGGGAGATTATGATCATCAGAAACAGAACTGAATCAATATGTTAGTAGTGATTGGATTGAATGAACCAAAACCATGCCAACAAAAGCAGCCCTTTAACTTTACAGAGACAACATTGCCAAAGGAATTCTTAATGCTGTGGTTTCGTCACTACTGTATGAATGTTAATACGGTAACTAATATCTAGTAAAGTCTACGCCTCAGTCTAGCCATAGCAAAAATTAGCACTGCAAAATTGCTTCACTTTGAGGTCATACTCTGTGCATGAGTGAAGTAATATGAAAACTAGGGTCAAATTAAGATAGCAAATTACCTCTTACATAACTGATTCAAGTGTCCTGACATTCCTTTGCTCTCCATATGGAGATACTCAAAAAGGAGAGAGGGAGGGATGGAGGAGTTAGGGAAGGAGAGATCCTTGGTTTCTATTCTACTACAGAGAGTGTGAATATTAAAAAAAAAAAAAAAAAAGCTTAAAGGCAGCAGTTTCAACTGTCAGCTCCAATTCTGTAAAGAGCAACTCCAGAGGCTAAGTTACGGAGAAGTGGAATCTCATGACTGAGATTATGAAAAAACATATCAGTCAGGGAAAGCAAACTAACTAGGCATAACAAACTAAACTGATGCAAAAGCTTATTCGGATGAGGGCGCATTTGAAAGTGAGTCACACAGGCTAGCCAGTTTTCAAACTGAAACTGAATAATATCCTGATACTGCATGAGTGAATGAGAACGTGACACTACTGGTGCTTTTATGTGAAAAACAGATGTGAGCGTGAGGCTTATTTCTAAGTAGATTAGCTGGGACAGTGGTGTGAAGGGGATACCAGCTTTTTCTCTTTTTCTCTGTTTTCTTCTCCCTTCAAACTTCCCTCTCTCTCTCCTTCAAATTCTCCTTCGTTCCTGTCCTCTCTCCCCCTTTCTTTTATCCTGTCTGCCTCTGTTTCTCCCTCTCCTCTCTTTTCTTCACTCTCCTTCACACTCTCCTTTACTCCTCTGCTCTCACCCTAACTTTCCCTCTCTCTCCGTGTCTCTGCGTCTCTCTCTTCACTCCTCCTTTCCGGCGTCTCTCTCTCTCCTTCTGTGTCTCTCTTCCTCTTGAGGTCATGCTCTTGAGCGTTCATTCCAGCGTAAAACAACTAACTCTCATTATCTCTTGCCAACAACACAAGATGTTGCAATGTAGGCGGCTTTCCTAACATTAGTCACGGATGGTACACAGGGTCAGAAACACTTGTCTTTGTACATCAATCTGTCATGTTGAGCTCAAGAACCAGCAAATTATTCCGCCACAAGTTAAGAAACCGTGCCTGACAGTGTCTGTGAAGTGAGTCCAAAAGAAACAGAAGTAGTCTGAGGTGTTGTTACCATGGAAATAGACAAAAATCAGATGATAAGACCTCTGCAGTTTTACTTCATGGGTGTGAAACATTTTGTAATTGCTGTGTAAATAATGTTTACCAGACAAAATAGGCTTAAGTATATATCAAATACCATCCAAATACAAGTGTTTCTATTTAGATATGGGTGGTGGTGATGGATCACTGGCAACCAAACATCAACAGCTAGTCACACATGTGCAAGGTTTTAGAAACCAGAGGCAAGGCTCATTAAGCTACAGACCACAGTTCAAATAAACAATGTTTACACTCTTTGGACTGTTTGAAAAAGGCATCTGAGGACAAACCCCTTTTCTAAGAAGCGGCACCAACCATTTTCTGTTATAACATCTAACAGATTCTAAATTCTAACGGTTTCTAAGTTCTTTCTTCCTCTTATCCCATCTATTGAGTGGTCCAAGTTTTAGAAATACAATACTTGAATAGCATGCAACCGATGAAACACAGACTACAGTACACAGACATTTTGAGCCAATGTGCATAGGCATTTAAACCAACAACTAGAACAAATAGTATTTTTGGCAAGATGCTTTTGTTCCTTACAGCTCACTATGTTATCAACATTGATTTCACCCCCTTTGCCAATTCCCATCCCTGCTGCAAGCAATGATCTCCATTTCCACTGCTACAAAACTTATTGGAGCCTTAAGGTGAAAGGAATAGCAATAAATGTTACTGTTCAGCTACATTACCTCAATGATAAACAGGGACAATGTGTGCCTTACAATTAGACCCCTACATTGTCAGGAACTGCTTGTCTGCAATGTGGAAACACACAACTTCCTAAAGGAAGGGTGCTGTGTTCCGATGAGTTTGTTTCCATCAAAACTAACACTAAAATTCCATTTAGGGTTTTATGATGGGAACACACAATACTATCAATTGGGATACACATTTCCTTCTATGATGTTAGATGAGCACTGGCTGTCACCAGACATAGTTCCTTGATAACAGGGTTTTGTTCCTTTGCTGTCAGTCAAGAAGTCAGCCTGCTAATCAGTCAGTCAGCCAGTCAAGAAGTCAGATCATCAGTCAAAGCTTGTCAGTCAGTCTGCCATTTAGCCTAATTGCTCAGCCTATAAGACAGCAGGCTATCAGTTATGAAATTAGTCAGGAAGTTAGTAAGCCAGTCAGCAAACCAACCTACAGTATCAGCTTCCCAGAAAATCAGCTATTCTAAACAGCCAGCCAGTTGTCCAAGCAACTTACCAGCCAGCCAATCAGTCAGCTAACCAGCCAGTTTGCTAACCAGGCAGCCACGCAGCCAATCAGCAAGAGGCTGATATTACAGTTATTTAGGTCAGGCACAGTGCCCATGCTGCTGAGATGAGATGGCTCCTGGCTATCTAGGGACACTGATAGCACAGCTTCCCAGTTAGAGAGATGGGGACAAACAGGGAGAAGGGTGAGAGAGGCTACAGTGTACAAATGGAGGAACCAGGAGAGTTAAAGTGAAGGAGACGTTGATAGAATTTACGGGTCAATACTTTGCATGCAATGTGCAGACAGAAATGTTAACTTGACAAAGATAAATTTCAACTGCACTCCTGCCTCCCAGATTTGCTTTCCATATGGGGTTGCCCATCTGCAGCCATTTTGTATCCTCCCTGGTAAGCAGTGCTATATAATTCGACTGAGGATGTTACAGTAGATGCCAACAGTGAAAGCAACCAATAGACATGCCAGGTGGTTTTATTTTAAGATGCTTTTATTTTATACCATGTGACCATGGGACCATTTTGTAGCTAATGTTAGCTAGGCTAACGTTTAGCATAGTAAGAACACCAGGAGGCATGTTCTCAGTGCTCAGGAGACATGTTCTCAGTGCTCCTCCGCAGAGTTTAATTTTTTGAGAGGAGCACGGAGCTCGGTGCGGACCCTCCGCAGACCCCCTGTGGAGCTCCGCACTCACCGCACAGACCCTCCACACCGCAAACACCGGGCACACCGCAGAAACCATAAATTTGCCTTTAATCATGAGGGAGGAAAACCTAAGACTGACCTTGCTATAATGGAGCTAGGTAGTACCATGAAAACTGAAAACCGTTCATTCAATATGGGTACCCCCTACCCTTACTCTATTGTAATCTACCAAACCACTAAACAGATTTAACAGTATGACTAAACTGTAGTCAGGTGTCAAACAACTCAGGAGGGGCTCCACATGCTCCGCGCCCAGTGTCAGGATGATTTAGGCCCCGGGTCTTGAACCTGCAAGGAGGGGGTACGCCTCTCTAATCCAATTTTACACTTTCCCACGTTTTGACGAGTCTGTTCCTTTCACTTCCCAAATGCTAAGTGACAAGGGCATTTGGACCTTGGTCTGGGTTGGGCCAATATGCAGTGGAGCTCTATACAGTGGCCTGCCGTGCGACGCAGGGGACAGGAGCATGAGTTAGAGAAATAAGTGGGCAGGTATGAAAAGAGATGGGGGAAAGGATCTAAGAAAGCAGTGGAGTTGTGTGAAGTGGGCCTGTAGTGCTACATGGGGGACAAGGTCACTGACTTTCATCCTCTGACAGCGGCCTTCATCCTCTCTCTCGCTTTCTCTCATTCTTAGTGTCCCTCCTTCTTTTCCTTGTTATTTCTTTACAATTTTCGGTATTTCTTTCCAACTTCGCTCTCTTTTCGAAATGCTTTATTTAAACTTCCAGATTTTGAAGTTTAGGAATCGTATACATGCTTTCAACATATCTTGTTTTTTTCCAAACATCTTGGAAGAGGATCACAATGTTACCCAATCTTTTCGTCTCTCTCTGTTTCTCCCTTTCTTTAGTCATCCTAGCCACCAGGCACTGCTTGGACAACATGTTTGGGAGCATTTCTGTTACAATGTACACATTTGATTGTACCGTATAACACTAAAGAAAGAATTGTCTGCATGCAGGATAAATGTATGAATGGGGACTTCTACAATGGCTACCGCTGTATTTCCCTCCAACTTATCTTTTTTTCTTTTCCCTTCCTTTTCTTCAGTCATCCTCACCCTCAGGGACTGTTTGGATTACAACATGTTGCTGGCACAGAGAAATAGAGGATTGTGAAAAGATTATTGAATAATATCATTCAGTAGTATTCCCTTTAATTCCCTCTTTTCTCCTTTTCTTTTTTCTCTCTCTCCCCCTCTAGTCATCTTAGCTCCAAGGGACTGTTCAGAGTACAATGTGTTGCAGGAGAGGAAGAACGGTGTGTATCGTGTGACGCCTGACGCCCGTAACGGGACCTTTGAGGTCTTCTGTGACATGGAGTCTTTCGGAGGCGGATGGACCGTCATACAGCAACGTCTCAACGGGTCTGTCAGCTTTAACCGCACCTGGACCGAGTACAAGAAGGGCTTCGGGAATCCCAGGTATGTTGGGATGTGGGTTCAAATCTTTCCTGGATACCTCTCCTAAAAATGGCTTTGGGGCACTTAGATATCATGTACAGGATGGGAGATAAATACCAGCTGGCAGCCAAATGCTGTTGCTTGCAAAATTGTGTAGCCCACAAGCCACTTTGGCAGTTAACCAATCGGTACTTTTAAGTCCTATTTTATTTTGGTAAAATAGTGAAGGTGGCTGGTGAATTTTGGGATTTACAAACCATTGCAGATAGTAAACAACTGATGGTGGGAAAAAAATGGCAAAACTCCTTGCCATTTGTATGTAGGGCTAGAGAGGTTCAAATGCCAGATAGGTAGAAAAGCGTGGAGTTCAATTAGGCCCGTCAAGACGTTATACCGTAGGCAGTCTTGCATGCTGACATTCTTTCTACACTTTGTTTTGTTTTGTAGTGCCAGTACCATAGCTGGATTCCAATTTTACCTCCTTTCTCTATTCTCCTCCATGCTCCTGTAAGGATGAGTTCTATCTGGGAAATGACCATGTCCACTTGCTAACCAAGTCATGATATATATTATAACCTCACACTCAAAAACCTCTTTCTTATTGCCCTGCTCTCTCCCTGCATCTACTCTTCCTTTCTTCTCCTCCCCTGTAGGAATAAATAAATTCTGTCTGGGTAACAACCGTATCCACTTGCTAATCAAGTCCAAGTATATGGTCCATTTTTATAATCTCTCCCTCTTTTCTCTCCACTCCATCCCAACACACCCCCCTCCCTCTTCATCTACCTCTCTACCACCTCCTCTCCTGCAGGGGTGAGTTCTGGCTGGGCAATGACCATATCCACCTGCTGACCAAAGCCAAAGACATGATCCTGCGTATCGAGCTGGAGGACTTTGAGGGTGTTCGGGAGTATGCAAAGTATGACCAGTTCTACGTGGCCAATGAGTTCCTACGCTACCGGCTGTCCGTCAGCGGATATAGGTACACTAGTTGTTTTTATGTGTGCATGTGTGTGATGAAATATTCATAGAGGACAGTGAGGTTTTATGGTCCTTTGACGCTTCACCGCGTCATCAGCGCGTGGAAAAAAGTTGAAGCCAGCTGAACACACTGCTACATTTTACACTCTGCCATTTGTAGCATCGTGTCGCCGGCTTCCATTGAAAATGAATGACTTCCTGTTGCTTTGTAGCCCGTAGTCTGCACATACCATTAGACAACTACACCTGATATATTGATATAATTGTGATGATTATCATTGCAGTGGGACCGCTGGGAATGCCATCAGTTTCAACAAGCACTTCAACCACGACCAGAAGTTCTTCACCACGCCTGACCGCGACAACGATATGTACCCCTCCGGAAACTGCGGCGCCTACTACAGTTCTGGCTGGTGGTTTGATGCCTGCATGTCCGCCAACCTCAATGGGAAGTACTATCACAAGAGGTACAAGGGAGTGAGGAATGGGATCTTCTGGGGCACCTGGCACAACATGTCGACAGAGTACTACCCTACCAACTACAGGCAGGCCTTCAAGACAGTCAAGATGATGATAAGGCCCAAGAACTACGCTCCTTAAAAGGACAGGAAGAAACACATGATTAGACATGGACAGATGGACAGACAGACAGATAGATGGACAGAAAAAATCACAGATACACAAACACAGACAGACAGACAGAGATGGAAGTACAGTGGGCATAGGCATGCATACACATGCGCATAGTCATGCAAGTGCACATACACACACACACATACATGTACTCACACTGAAAAAGACTATAAGCCCCAGAGACAGTTTGAATGCAGTAATAATAAAAACAATTGTGAAAAAAATCAACAGAGATATTACTTCTTCCACTGTAGTTAAGTGTGGCCTTCAAAATGTTGGATTAAAATGATGATAATAAAGGACCATGGACTATGGATAATGATGGACTAATAAAAAACCACACACGCTGTGTAAAGGCCAACCTCCTTCAAGGGCCACGATATTACACAGGTTACAATGAGAGATTTTCCACTATTTCTCTGACATTTCTGCACTTTCTGTCCCACTGCCTCCTGCTATATAAGCTCCTGAGACAACTGAGAGACAGTACAGCACGCAGTAGCACTAAAATCTAATGAGCTATCATTTTCTCCGCTCTAATTGGTTTCATAATTAACAGCAGCCACTCATGTGAGGTATATGAGAGCTGATGAGACAATTTCAAGTGCGCCTGAAATCCATTGTGAAAGACTTCACATTTTGTTTTATTGAAATAACCCCCATAGGCAGTGATACACAACACATTTTGGGCAGCAGTGCTCAGTGCTCCTGTGTCATTTATTTAATCACATCGGAGCATCTTGTTAATGTATCACCACCTTATTACTCCACAATACAAAACATCCCAGTATCAAGATGCAGCCTAAGATGGATATCTACTGGGTCTTGCCAAGTACATTCTGTGTTACAGACACATGGGCTGTGACCGGAATGGATCACTATCTGCGTTTTAGGGCACTAATACGTACGTCAGACATTTTTTGTTAGTGTCCAAATTGTAAAATGACATTGTGGAATGATTTTGAGGGCACTACATATTTCCCACAACGCACTGTAATATCCAGTGAACAAGCCTGATCACTAAAACCATGAAATTATACCAAAATGCATTGTGCGTCTGTTGTCACCTGGCCGTTACCAAGCAACAAAGTTGCAACCCTTCGGTGGTTTTATAATGATGGTATCCTCTTTTTCACCAAACCTCATTTACAAATGCAAGTAAATAAACTTTTTTTTGGTACCCAAAAGATGTCAAGCTATTCTAAAGATGTTTTCTTTTAACTGCCAATTCATAATTACTTATTAGTGCACGTTTTGTTAAGATAATTTGAACTCACATTAACATGTGTTCAGGAAGGTATTTATCTCTAGCAGCAAGTTACATGGTACATAGTTTATTGTAACGTGTTTTTTGTTAATGTCAGCTAGTGATAAGTCCAAAACGTGCAGGAAACCGTACACCTGGATTGGCGAAGTGCTGGCTGTGTGAAAATAAGAAAATGAGAAAAAATTTGTATTTTTTTTCTGTTTAATGTCAGCTAGTGACACATATATGGTCAGCGTTGAAGGAATATTGGTAACTTGTCAAATGTTAGTTGAAACATTTGTTTATGCGACTGGTGAATGCAGACGCAGGTTGATGATGAATGACGATGAATTAAGTGTCCGAAATCACTCATTAATCTTGTGTGATTTACCGCTAATTAGTGCAATAATAGAGCAGCACTATATAGGGAAATACAAATGAGGGAATAGGGATTGATTCCGGTCACAGGCATGGCTTGGAGCGAGCACTGCTGAAAGTGAAAACTACGCTGTTCAAACTGTTTTCCACCTATAGCTCGGAGTAAACTGAACTACTGCACATCTCACAATGTCACCCACCAGTTTCCAGATGTAAAAAAAACATGATCCCTGACACATCACTTGTACAATACTGCTGCCTAATGTTAGAAAATTGTATAGCATCACTTAATCCATCTATACACACTGTGAATGGGAAAGATGGGAAGGAAAGGTTTCAGCTAAAGGACATGTACAGTATTTATTTTATTTTGTGAGGTATGATAGCTTTTATATAACTAATATATGGGGTCACACAAGGACTAATGATGATTATTGACATTTGAGGTATTTGAGCAATGATAAAGAATGTGTAGTATTGGGACCCTTCATGGGTAATTATGTGTGTACATTTAGAGCTTTGTGTGTGTACATAGTTGAGCTTTTCTATCATTCATCTTCAACTGTCATTCCAAAAAAGATGCACTTATGTTTTATATCAAAACATGAATAAAGTTCCAACTACATGGCTGTGTACATTGCTGTTTTCGATCCCCTTTCCACATCTTATGATATTACTAGTGGATGAACCGATGTATCAGCATCGGTATTAAAAAGCAATATTGGTATTGGTCCAATATTATTTTTACTACTGATATTTGGCCAGTTTTGGTTTTGGCATTTTAGTGACTTTTTTTTTCTAGGAGTGTGTCACTTAATACAACCATTAAATTAGCAACAGAGTAAAACTAAAATGTTAAAAAAAAAAACAACAAACACTGATGATCTTAAGATAGGCATGTCTAAAAAGCATTTGCATTTGCATTTGTACTAAGATTCTTACAAAAATGCATATCGTATTGGCCGATATGAGTGCAGAAATATCAGATGTCACTTCAAAAAAAACATATTGGTGCATCCCTAGATATTACTGCTTGCTACTCTTGCAATCAGTCTGTACTGTATCAGGACATAAAATATGTTTTGTTTATCCAAAGCACCTTACAATACCATGCATGTATAGATGTTTAGCACGAGTATCCACAGTGAGTGTCAAACCACTAACCCCTGCAGTGTTACTGCCATGTTTTACCCACTGAACTACACAGGGCCGTTGTCTGCCACTGAGGCTTAACATGGTCTAAACTAGCCAGAGCTAATCTTGGATTAATTGAGAATTGTAACAACTGAGGCACAAAATGCACACCCTTAATAAAAGGGTTTATGAGGTGTTGAATAGCTGTGAAAGCTACTCTTGAAATGAATGAGATTCAAATAAACTACACAGAATATAAAACAGATTGGCAGATTTGCACAGACTGTGGGTCTGTGCCTTTAATGTTGTTTACTGTATGTGATGAACGAATGAATAAAAATATATCCATCCATACAATAGATTCAAGCTCCAAATGCTTAATTGTGGTGTTTCAACATTCAACAACTTCAACAAAGTTTGTCAGGCAATCAAGTCTGTCAACTGTACCAGCCGCATTGGCAGGTATCCATCCATTATTTGGAAGTTTTATTCTAAAAATCAATTTGGCTGGAAAAGAAAAAAAAAATGGATGGGTGATTTTTCCGTTAAATATACTTGTCATTGTTGTCTGGAGACAAAAACATTAGCTTCCTACACTTATACATACCATAATCTTAAAGCATTCATAATCTTTTGTTCGAAGTTAATATCATGCCACTTTCCTTCTCTCCTACATGATATTTTGTCTGATCACCTACATCTAGAAGAGAGCACCAAATTCTAAATAGATTTAGTATTGGTAAACAGATTCATAACAAATTCATAATGAGTACTTTTTTCTAGGTTACTTTCCTATCTTCACCCCTGAAGATGTGGTATTTTGAAGCCTTCAAACCATATCCAGAAGCCTCCTCCACAGCAAATGTTATCACCTAACAGACAGGGGAAGCCCAACACCTGTCACTTGTGAGTCTTACCTCATCTAGGCTCCGGAAAGCTGGGCAGGCAGAGAGATCTGTGCTAGAAGGCAGCTCATATGGGAGTGAAGCATCAGGTGCCATTGCCACTAGATGTGTGTCCTCCTCCATTTCTTTCTCCTCTTGTTCTTCCACCTCCACTTCTCTGCTACTGGGAGGTCTGCTACTCCTTTCCTCAGACTGGCTCATACTGGAGAAAAATACAGAGAAAGAAAGAGAGTGTTACCACGGCTTTGCAACTGTGGACAGTTTGGACAGTACTAGACGGATACTACAGCAAAACTAACAGTTACGTTAAGTAATTCTGGCAATATTTGAATGATACACAAGTAACGTTCGATAAAAATAAATATGTTAATATTAATACGATAAATTAAATATGATAAAGTCTTTATAAACGCCCTATTGAATACTACAGACATCCTATAAGCTCCAATAGGAACATTATATTATAGTTATTTTTCGTTCAATTGTTTGAAGTTGTGGATGAGAGTTGTTTATAACGCTAAAAAAAACACAAAAACAAAAACCGTTGGTTAGCTTACACAGAAACGAACGTGTTAGCTAACAAACAAACACGTACGTTATGCCACTTTCTTTACTTTCTTTCTTACCTTTGAATATGCTTCAGGAACCCTATACGTCTTCATATACTTATCTTAACGTACAAAACTTACAAGCTACAAAACCACGCGTCTTAACGTTAGCTAAAAAAAGTTGCAGTTGTTTTTGTTCAGTAGTTAATGTAAACAAACGATAGTTTAAATCACAACATATTTCAGTTTGGTTGAGAGGCGTGGTGTGGTTGCCATAGTTACGACGCCCAAAGTCCTCCGCTGTAAAGTGAAAAGACTTATATAAAAAAAATAATAATAATAATAAATAAAAAGATATATATATTCACATAGGTTTTTATTATTTTTCACTCCTTAAAGTTACTAAGAAAGACACATTGAAGTGTTGTAAATTTACTAATACATGTATAACTTTTACAACTTCTTTTACACTTGCAGCGAAACTCCAGCAGATGGGGGTAAATAGCCATCTGCTGTACATAATCCAAACTTTTGTCATGAGTTGGCCACACAGACTGGCATCAAAAGCCAGTTGGCTGAATGAAATGAAATGCGATGATTGAGCAATGAAAGCACTAAAATGAAACTGGATTCCACGGTGGGATCCCAGACCTGAATCCAAGGTGAAAAATGATGGTGATGATGCAATACTGCTGCTCTCCCGTCAGCTTCTTTCCCACAATGCACTCTGGGAGTTGGCATAGCCCATCGCTCACTCCCTGAAACAGCTGCAGGGATGTGTTATCTCAGCAATGTGCGTGCGTGCTTGCGTGTGTGTGTGTGTGTGTGTGTGTGTGTGTGTGAAAGAGAGAGCGAGAGGCCCCTTTTGCATGCCCATGTGTGTGGGGGGGGGGGGGTTGTCCATAGTAACTGGTGGAGGTCAAGTTTTTTCAGTCAACATTGATTCGTAATGGTAGACTCAGGGACTTGAGATATCTCCAAAAAATCCTGGAAATATGAGAAAGAACCTTTGACCTCTCTCTACAGAGTGTCCACAACTTTAATAGCATCTGTGACTGATGAATTGTGGGAGACAGTTCTAGACTATGTTTACCTCCTGGGTCTGAATATGTTCCTGATTTACCCTGGTTTTACTGGCTCACACACAAATAACCCACCTCTTCAAAAGACTGTTGACATTGCTTCTTGATTCTTGTCTACAAAGATTCAGCAACAGCATATGATTTAACATGGCAAATGTATGTGTATTATAGCCAATATAGCCGATATGAATGAAAAGTGATGATTTTGGACAGGTGATTTGACAGGAGATTAAGTGGAAAACCATTCCCCTGGTAGCACAAATTAGACTATTAAAACAGTGGCTCTGACTATACCTGATAATTATGTAGACCTTTCTTTACCGCCCCTTGTTAAATCTGAACAAATCACTCTCCGGCTGCTTTGGGAGAGAGGACCATGGTTGTTTTTGGCAGAGGCCAGATCTCCAAATTAACCTTGAATCCACTCCAACAGTCTGGACATGCTAACTTCTGATCCCTGGCAGGAACTGGTTATTATTTTCCGATGAAAATATGCCCCTCCAACCAAGCGTTACCATCTTTGGCAAAAAAAAACATAGTCTCCAGTTGTATTTATAGGTGTTGGGGGGGGGGGGGGGGGGGGGGGGGGGGCAACTCAGGATTGCACACGTATGTGGGAATAAATAGAAGGATCATGAAAATCTGAAAGTAAAATTAACTTGGTTTGACATTTTTATAGGTTACTGTTTGTTGCTGAGTCAATTATTGTTATATTGTACGGTGATCAAGTGTACACTACCATTAAGTAACAATGCATTTCATATGTTGTAGCTATTGCTTTACATTATATCTCAGTCAAAATGGATACAATCTGCTGACTAAGCTCTACTAATGTGGTTACCAGCAGTTAAGTAAGAAAAGGAGGCAGGCCTTGAATCCAGTCTGCTTCACCATGTCTTCCCGACAACCTAACCAAAATTGCTGGCCTGAGATTCAGTTCCACTTATTTAACCCCAATTCACAGTTAATACTGTGTAAGTTTGACAATCTGCAACAGATGTTGGTGATGCGTGCTGAATCAGCCACCAGGGGCACGGCTAGCGGGGCTGAAGACAGCGACGATACGTTTGGTAGTGGATGGGTGTGAGCTCAGTGGCGGAGCTTTATATTATTGTATTCATTGGCATTCATTTGCATTTTTTTTTAAAAAGTGGTATATATTGAAGTATGTATGTTATGATTTAATATTATATCAGACTGAATTTTGCAATTGCTCAGATTTCGGTTGACTTTAAAAACGTTAGTGAACAAATCTTATTATTAGTGAAATACTGGACTTTAGTTGAGTATGGGCTCATTGAAAGGTACAACATCTTGGGTTTCGGCTTTATTAGAAAGTTTTAGGGATTGGAACATGTCAGGCTTGAAATTTCGTCGGGGCTGAAAATCTTTATTATCAGAATCAGAGTCACTTTATTTACCAGGCACAATAAATATACAAGAATCTGACTTGGCGGCAATGGTGCAGATATTGAACTTACCATATTGAACTTACATACACAGTACATTCAGACACACATTGCACATTGCAGTACATTGCAAGATATAACCCTATACAAATGAAGAGTTTCATTCCAAAATAAGATATCCACCAATAAACCTCTTATCCCTACGGTTGTGTGTATTGTAAGAGAGGCCAAAATTAATACCACAGCAACCATAGGTATGGCTTTGTGTGTGTGCAGTGAGTGTGTGTGTGTGTGTGTGTGTGTGTGTGTGTGTGTGTGTGTGCGGTGTGTGCGTGTGTTCTATGTGAATCACCAGCCAGTGCATGAAACAGGCCTTTGGAAAAACTTACTGTACTCTCTGCAGGCAACGTCCAGATCTCTGTTTTTACTGCTGCATTGTAGTCACAACAAAAGCAACTTGGGGATTGGGGGTAATTTTACTGCCCCCTCCTCCACATTCCTCTCTTTCATGTTTGGCTTGGTGTTGGGAGACTGTTTTAAATGTCCAAATTAACACAGACACACACCCACGTATACACACACAAGCACAATGCACAATGCACAGTGTTATTTTTCCATACATGTAATCAGCTGTTAAAATTTCTCTCATCAAAGATTTCGTCCTTCAGGCAAAACGTCTGGAGACAATTTGTAAACAGATGTTTGAAGTCTCTTAAAACCATAACAACAGCTTTTATGGAAGGTCAGACTTAATAATTTTTGTGGTTTTTGTGTGTGCTCGAATAATTTTGCCTGGTGTTTAAACTTAGAATCAGATGAGATGTAACATGACAGGACGAGATGAATTACATGAATTTTGAAACACTGTTTATCATTTCAGCCAGAGGGGCAAAAACGATTTGTCCGCCGGGAAATTTAATCAAATACTGTAAAGTGTCCTCCTTGTCGAGTTTGATCCCATTCTTTTGACTAGAAATTCTCTATGAATATTCTGCACTGTCTAATCAGAACACAGGACCTACCTAAAAATGCAACCATCACAAGAAATGGAAAACTGCCTGTGGCACTCTACGTGACTATTCATAGAGTCTCTGCAGGTTTTCTGCTGGGAATCCAGGGCCTTGATCCAACATGTGTCACTGGGCAGATACCAGAAGACCAGAAGACCATACGAAAACTCTTAATCGAGATTGTATGTGCCCCCTCCAGTTTGGCCTCCTCTGACTCGCCAGTGTCCCTTACAACATATTGGTTAGCTGTGAGTGTGTGTGTGTGTGTGTGTGTGTCTGTGTGGGTATGACTTAAGTCACTTTCAGGGACACACACCAGACTTAAGACCAGTTGATAGGGGATGGCTTGGGGACAAAAGCTGTGTCCCCAATTGGTAAAAAGCTGATTTTTGGGTCAGCTAGGTTAGGGTTAGGTTAAGGTTAGGGTAAGGGTTAGGTTTAGGCAAGTAGTGGTTGTGGTTATGGTTATGGTTAGGGTAAGTCTCCAGGAAATTAATGTAAGTCTATGTAAATACCCCAAAAGTGACATAAGTAAGACTGTGTGTGTGTGTGTGTGTGTGTGTGTGTGTGTGTGTGTGCGTGCGTGTGTGTTGAGTTTTTTTCCAGTTATAGTATCTCCAAGAAACTGCCAACCAAAGCCAAATGTGTGAGCCAGTAACAGCTGGTCATATCTTCCAATGGACATCTTGGCTCATTTGGCACAAGTCCTGATCTTTCAAGAGTGTCTAAATCATAAACAATCTGGAAAACACTTGTCTGCATTCAAAGCAATTTATGAGAGCGCATATGGTTGCGATAAAAATTAAAACACTGGGAAGACGCCATCAGAGGATCTTATAAATGAGCAGGTGTAAACACGATGCTTAGGATGATTGGTGAGGAATATAGGGTTGTATATTCATTGGTAGTGTATTTGGGTCAGTTGAGTCACTTGATGTGTTGTCTGTGTTGCATGTTTGTTAAAATGAATGTCATGTAAACTGTGTGGAACAGAAGTGCTTATAATGCTATGCTATTATATCATATCATAGCATATCATAACATTGTATTAAAGTATTGCTTTGTATTGTTATATCGTGTCATACCATATTGTATCATATAGTTTCTTATTGTATTATATGGTGTTGAATTGTTTCCTATCGTATCTTTTTGTATCATTTTGTATTTTGTATATTGTATCTCATTATATTGTAACTTGGGCATTATTGGTGTGTACTGCAATGAAGTGCAGAACTCTGAGCGATAAGTACCTCTTTACATTTCCTATTTGGAAATCTCTCAAGAAATTGCTACCTGTTACTATATTGTCCACAGCATCTTCTACCTATATAGGACTAAGACCATCTGAAATCAGCAGTTGCCATTATATGGGAGTTGGCATTCTATCAATGGCTACTCAGTTGTGATATAAACACACTATAGTGTAAGTATGCGTGATATAAATATGATATAATATGCAGTATATATTGGGTTTAATACATTCCTAACATGGATTCATCTGGGTATCAAAACATGCAAGTTCTGATAAAATTTTTACGACCTGATAGACTGCTTTACTTGTTTTTTATAGCATGATCCTCCTTTCAACACTGTTAGAACAACACCTGGTCCATATGTGGTGTGTGCGTGTGTGTGCGTGCGTGTGTGTGTGTGTGTATGTAGGAGGAGGTGAAAGCACATTCCTTGGCAGACGTTACCTATTAGGAGCCTTTGATTCTTGAGGAATGCACTGCAGACCTTTTGCATGAAGTCATGTTTTCACACCGTCACTCATTCAGGAAGTAAACGGTCAAGGGCCCATAAAGGATCACAATATCTTGATCTTTATGGCAGTTTTGCTCTGCACACTTTATGACATTTCTACAGCATACAGTGAAGAGTTACAAGATATACGAGAGCCAAAATGTATGAAGTACGATGGAGGTCAAGTGCCAGATTTGAACCAACAACAGAAGTTTGAAATCCAGATAAACTAAGTTCATCTTACAAAAAATATTTGCTCTTCCAGTAAGCGGACACGGAACAATCCTCTCTATGGTGTCTGTGTTTGTCCGTATGTTTGTCCTTTTGCGGAGAACAAAAAGTCCATTTCATAAATTCCTCTCCTGTCTCTAACTTTGATGTGGTCTCTGTAAGAGGAACATGCTCATTAGGCTGGAGCCCAAACCCGACTGCTACATTTACTCTGTTCTCCGCATACTTAACCATTCCCTGTCTTGTAGGCCTAGACTACGTTCCTTACAAATCCTTAGGAGATTCTCAGGAAATTAATGACAATGAACATTGTTCAGTTTGGTTAAAGAAATGATGAGTGTCTCTTTTTAACTCAACCATTTATTGTCAGTGCGTGTGTTTCTAGAGAAAATCAATAGGAAACTAAATCGTACAAAAAAAACTAAGAAATGTTTGGGAGGAAAAGCCTGTTTCATGTGAAATCAAAGCTAAAACAATTATTCTAGGCTTTTCAATTATCGTTTACTTAAATGAGTCACTGTCTTTGTTCACATAATGATACTAGATTGAAGATTTTTCACCCTGAAATTTATGGTCTTAGATTTAGTATAACACAGTATGTGACAGCTAAGCAAGCATTTTATATGATTTATATTTCGAAGATATGAGTTATTCAATGTAATGCTTGTACCCACTGGAATAAAACAAAAGTTATAGTACGCTAAGAAATCTCTAAAAAGCCTAGTTTTCATCTACAAGCCAAACTCCTCAGAAACACATGTGAATCAAGTCATATTTATCTGAGGCACTTTAAACAAAATATTTCCTCCAAAAGGGCTTCAGCAAATATGATTAAAAACAAGAGAGAAACAATTTATAAGACCGGGATACACCAAAAAATTTAGATGGTCAGATAAATTCCGTCTTGCATCTTTATAGATTGGAAACTTGTGGGGGAGCGGCGTAATTGATTCCAGGTATGTGACCTGCCATGACCTTTAAGGTGAAATTCATCCAAGGACACCCCACAAATGTCCGGGGGTATTAGAATAAAACCACCTTCCTGTTCCCAGCTCCAAATGATGGGGGGAGGGATAAGAAAGTAAGGAGAGAGAGAGAGAGAGAGAGAGAGAGACCTATATCTGTTGCCCTGATTCCCAGAATCCCATATGGATTTCACGGAAACACAGTCAAGGATTTTAGGGAAAATTGGAATATCATTGGAAAGGCCACAGTGCCTCCCTGCAGAGAGGAAAGATGTTGAATCCAAATAAACAGACTAGGTCCGGTTAACAAACTTACTGTGCCGCACCAAAAGCAAATCAATCTAAGTTGTGTCACAAATGATGATTCAGTTTGACTTGATTCTCACGGAGACAGACTCAAGTTACATAAACAGTTTGATTCAGTCTTTTCAGAAGTGAATCCAGGTGCTGTTATGGCATTTGCATGACTCTGCCAAGAATATTCTTTTGTTGAACTTTATTTATTCAGAGAAGATGGAATGCTTCTTATTCACTTTCCCCACCCAAGTTCTCCAAGCCAGTCTGGGATTCAAACTAGCAACCTGCTTACCATGCACTCAAAGGTGAAAATGAAAGAAATGCTTTAAAATAATCCTTAAAAAAAGACAGCCTCACTCTATCTTCTGTGAATACCAGCTCAACAAAATGGAAGAGAGATAAGATAAATAAGATGAGACTGACTTGCTTCCCCAGGGGAAATTCAATCATTGCAGCAGCAAAGAATAGAGGTACCTAAGTGAAGAAAAAGTAAAAGGTACATCTTAATAAAAAGGTCATCATCTTCATGATGTGAGATTCTATTGGCTAAAAGGAAATGTTCCTATGGCTAATGACAGATTTACAAGAAAATACATTCCAGTGCAAAGAGCAAATGTGCATCATTGACTTTTCACATAATCACATATTGAAAGTAATAAAAGAAAACTACAAACAAATAAGAGAGAATTAGAAAAAAATTGCAAAAAAAGACACATAGCTTAACAGCCATGTTTCCAATCTCTTAGCTTTGACTGGCATGCGCTCTGTGCATGTTTCATCTGGTCAGAGGAGGGTTAATCTCCTGGAAACATCTGTAGCTGACCCATTCTTGAGGGTAAAACCTCTTTTATGGGTAACACAGGAATGTCTGGAGAGAGAGAGAGAGAGAGAGAGAGAGAGAGAGAGAGAGAGAGAGAAAGAGAGAGAGAGAGAGAGAGAGAGAGAGAGAGAGAGGGGTAAGAGAAAGTTTGCCCCTTAAAACAGTCTTGTAACAGATTTTTGCATGCATGGCTTTAACGTTGTCTAAAGAGAGTGAGAGAGACAGAACAGAAGTAGACAGCGATTAACAGAAAGAAAGAAAGAAAGAAAGAAAGAAAGAAAGAAACAAACAAACAAACAAACAAAGAAACAAAGAAACAAAGAGAGAGATATAAGTTCTACTCTGTTACGTTTGTCTGTGTAGCATAATATAATTTCCCTGAGAGTTGGACAGCTTGCCTGCTGAAAAGGATGGAAGCAATTAGTTTCATCTGCTAGCCAGACCCAGAGGATAGCCTCTCATTTACATATGCTCACTGTGTGTGTGTGTGTGTGTGTGTGTGAGCGCACTGTGTGTGTGTGTGTGTTGTGTGTATTAATGTGTCTGTTCCCTACAGATCTAGCCCTACAACCCACCACAGGTCCAGGGAGGGATCTTCCCGGGCCGCCTGGCTTCCTCCCCTTTCATCCCAGCCACAGTCATCCAGAGGCAGCCACTTCCTCACGAACACCGCCCTCTCTGGTGTAGACTGTGGAACATCCAGCGGAAAAGTCATCTCTGCTTCAGTTTTCTGCCTGTTCTGTTTCTGTTTCTGTCTCTGTCTTCTGTTTGTCTTCTGTTTCTGTTTATGTTTCTGTCTGTCTTCTGTTTCTGTCTTTTGTTTCTGTCTGTTTCTGTCTCTGTCTTCTGTTTCTGTCTTTTGTTTCTGTCTTTTGTTTCTGTCTGTTTCTGTCTCTGTCTTCTGTTTCTGTCTGTCCTCTGTTTCTGTCTTTTGTTTCTGTCTGTTTCTGTCTCTGTCTTCTGTTTCTGTCTGTCTTCTGTTTCTGTCTTTTGTTTCTGTCTCTGTCTTCTGTTTCTGTCTGTCCTCTGTTTCTGTCTCTTGTTTCTGTCTGTTTCTGTCTCTGTCTTCTGTTTCTGTCTGTCTTCTGTTTCTGTCTTTTGTTTCTGTCTGTTTCTGTCTCTGTCTTCTGTTTCTGTTTGTCTTCTGTTTCTGTCTGTTTCTGTCTTCTGTTTCTGTTTCTGTTTCTGTCTGTTTCTGTCTCTGTCTGTCTTCTGTTTCTGTCTGTCTTCTGTTTCTGTCTGTTTCTGTCTGTCTTCTGTTTCTGTCTTTTGTTTCTGTCTGTTTCTGTCTCTGTCTTCTGTTTCTGTCTGTCTTCTGTTTCTGTCTTTTGTTTCTGTCTGTTTCTGTCTTTCTGTTTCTGTCTTTTGTTTCTGTCTGTTTCTGTCTCTGTCTTCTGTTTCTGTCTGTCTTCTGTTTCTGTCTTCTGTTTCTGTCTGTTTCTGTCTTCTGTTTCTGTTTCTGTTTCAGTCTGTTTCTGTCTGTTTCTGTCTCTATCTTCTGTTTCTGTATCTTCTGTTTCTATCTGTCTTCTGTTTCTGTTTCTGTCTTCTGTTTCTGTCTTATCTTTCTGTCTGTTTCTGTCTCTGTGTTCTGTTTCTGTCTGTCTTCTGTTTCTGTCTCTGTCTTCTGTCTCTGTCTCTCTTTCTGTCTTCTGTTTCTGTCCAGTCCTGTGTTTCAGTCTGCTGCTTCAGTCTTCTCTCTCTCTCTCATTCACACACACACACACACACACACACACACACACACACACACACACACACACACACACACACACACACACACACACACACACACACATCTGGTAAACATATAGACAAAGTCACTTGTCACCTCTAATAAATGATTATAACAAAACCTCTGAGGGAAAGAGAGACATTTCATATTTTGGGAGCAGCTATATTAGGCTCCTATTAAAAACCCATGTTGTCTGATGTTTCCTAATGGAAAACCATGTTGAGGCTCAGTTGTCTGTTTCAGTGTTGGCAATATGTGTGTTTAGCATGTTGCCACACAGTGATAATAGCTGTTATTACATGAAGTCATATGCTATGGGATGTTTCAGAATAGAGCTACAGTAATACCTCTCAAAGTTTTACTGGACCAACAGCATCAAGAAAACATCTCTGAAGATTTCAACCTCCTATTTAACCTGTTTCAAACCAGCTGTCCTGTCAGGTTATTGTGAAGATTGGAGGTGAGGTTGGAAATTTGTTGTGGTGTAATGTCAGAGTAACGTAGGTAAGTATAGGTTTCATCTATGCTGAAAGTGGGTGTAGAAGGAGGCGATTCTGGGATGCCATAAATTACTGTAGAGCCTCCAGTAAATGTCAAAAGCCTAATTCAACGAAACTCCTGCAATGGGACGGTCCCACTTGATAACCCAATAAGTCTAACATACAAGTTTCTGCATACGCACTCACCTTAAATGGCACAAGGGATAGTTACATACCTTGATATACACAAATGAGATCATGGTCTAGACCAGTGATTCTCAACCTTTTTCATATCAAGGACCCCTAATTTAGTCCACATTAGAGCCACAGACCCCTATTTGATGAGATTTTGTCTCTCTGACCCAAATCTGAGAATATTTGTATGTTAGACATGATTTTATCCAGAATTCCATGACTATCTGTATTGTAGAGATAACAGTGAAACTATGACCAAAATACTCATTCTTCTACATTTTTAATTGTGTTAACTTCTTATAAATGAAATAATGGTGACTTATAAAAATTCATCAATATGCTGGGGACCCCCTGGAACCCTCTCAAGGACCCCTGGTGGTCCCCGGACCCCCCGTTGAGAACCACTGGTCTAGATGATTGGGAGTCTGTATCTCACCACAATGGTGCTGTTAGTCCTCCTGTTTCTCAAAATTAAGACCACATTTACCATAAACCCCTTTGCTTCCTGCCCCTGGTGTTGCTCCACATTGTTTGTTTTCTCTTTTGTTTTACTGAAGAAGATGAACATGTTGGAAGTGATTTTTCCATCGGCCTTTCACTCCTTCCACCATTTGCCATTGAGAGAAACTCGGAAAGCTTTAGCTGTGTTTGTGCTGGAAGAACAGCGGCCCTCCTTCTGTTTTGTGCCATAAAGCAATCCAGCAACTTTCCCATGAAATCCAACCTGGTGGTGTATAATGTAAAATACAGTGTAGACGCTACTACAGGCTGCCAATCTTCTTGGCAATGATCTTGTTTGTTTACGGTAATTATACTAATGTCTGAAAATTATGGTGGTAAAGATGTATTGATGTTAAATTGCTATACATCTTTAAACAAGGAAGTTGAGTAAGTCATGTGCACTTGTTACAACGCCACCTGATGGTTTGAATGAGCACCAGGACTCAGGTTCCAGTTGGGACCAGTTGGGAAGGAACCACAATGACACAGGCAGTAGTTAGTATAAAAATGAGGAACATTTATTTAAAATGTAGGAGTGTACAGGTGCAATCCTCCTCATTACAACAGTAATCATCAAGGCTCCAGGCCATAGTATTAACAAACAGTAAAAATCCAGATCCAGGTTTTTCCATTTACACAATATTGCACAGTCCCCAGGTTGTCAACCACAATATTGCACAATTCCCAAGTCTGTTCCAATTTGATTGGTTTACTTCCCATATTGCAGCGATCCCGTCTGTGTTTTCCACTGTCCCGTCGTTACCAGCTGAGCGAGCCACTGACAACGACCCGTCAGTGCCCTGAGTCGCTCTTCCGGTCTGATCTGTGGGGAGCCTTAAGAATAGATCGAGGGCAGACCAGCACCCAATGAGAGGATACAGGAAGAATCATACCTTCGTACTCACGCAGACAATTAGATCCGCGGCTTGCATTCCAATAATCCCTTCCTTAATGATGAGTCCTGCAGTGAGAAACTCCAAAGTGAAACCACAACAGCACATGTGAAATATTGAAGTCAGGTTCATCATCAGGGGATTCAATCGTCATTAGTCGTATCATGACACACTCACACCTACTCACACACAGTATTCAGCAAATAGTGCTAGTTGGAGTAGTTTTTTGCTCAAGGGCCCTTCAACAGGAGCTGATACGCGAGTCCAACCGCTCTGAAGATTTCAACCAGCAACCTTCTTGTCACAAGCCCACGTCTCTAGGCTTCTGGCTAATTTCATCCAGTGATTTTACAACCAGAATCCCAAAAGTACTAGCTTCCTTTGTTTTATTTTATATTTTCCTGGATGTACAAACCACACAGAGAGACTGTGATTTTCCATGGATGATGGTGCCATCTTGAAGAACGCAAAGTTTGGTTTTATTGTATGATATGCTATATCCACAATTTATTTCTGTGTGTTTTTTTCTGGCTGTGGTCACAGACAGGCTGGAACCATTTCTGTGTAGCTAGAAGGGTTTTCTGGTCAGAGTGCACCCCAAAACCAAAATTACAGAGTAGATCGCTCCGACCGAGGGAGAGGGAGGGAATGGTAAGAATTTAGAGGAACTACTAGAATCCTAAAACAGTCTTAAATTCACAACAACATAATATGACACTCTCAAAACAAATCTTCAGAACCCAGAGGGAGAGAAAGAGAAAGCATATTTACCTCAGAAACAACCAACAAACATGAAATTTGTGTGTGCCTGTATATTTGCGTGTGTGTATGTCCACCTGTGTGTATATGTGTGTTTCTATATATATACTGTATATACAGTATATATATATATATATATATATATATATATATATATATATATATATGGCAGACGCATCTATCAATCTATCTATCTATCTATCTATCTATCTATCTATCTCTTTAATTTAAAAAAATCCCCCCCCCCCCCCCTCTCTCTCTCTCTCTCTCTCTCTCTCTCTCTCTCTGTCATCCCAGTGAAATCATTACAGTTTCCAGTGATGCTTGCACAGACCAGACCCCCCACAGTAGCCCAGTACACACACAGCTACACACATTACCAAATCCTGCAGACTCCACTCTTTAGTGGTCAGTTTAGTGAGGTCTTAAAACCTCTCCTCAGTGAAATGAAGCAATGAAAAATGTTACAGAGGCGCAGTGGGAACAGGACAGGATCGCCATGGGACCAGATGGCCTAAACCAGCTAGAGTGGGACACATGACGTGCTCAAGAACCTTTTGTTTTGCAGTCCCACTCTGAATGCAAAGATCAATAATCAAACAAGTAAAAACCCCTCCCACAATGTGCCTTTTCTTCCATGTTGGGTAACAAATACACACTGCCAAATTGCGGCCAATGTGTGCATCGTGAGTGGGACTAGTTTGTATAAACAGAACAAGAAATAGAAGATGTTTTTTTCTACTGCTTCCTCAAATGCTTCCTCTTACTTCCCTGCCTCACTGTTAACAGTTTAAGTCACCAGTGCAGGTTAAAAATATTCCATCTTGGGTTTTAGAAACCAGACTTTGGGCGTAGAGGGAGGCTGTAGACCGACCTACATACATAGCAATATTTTCCATTTGATAACCTGGTAACAATACTGTTAATGATAGGCCACTTTCCGCTTGTATTTTCACCACATCACTCAACCAAAGTACTTAGCCAATCTCATAGAAACCCATCTGTTAGTGATTCAAACTTAGTAACTCGGGAAATTTCAGCAAGCGACTTTTAAAATTTCCATGAATGATCTTTTACAGGCATGAACGCTAAACATCATGCCTTATATGGGCACTGAGCTGGCTCTTTCTGTGATATTGCAGTTTAGAGGGGTCTGCTTTCATAGATATGAGCGCTATTAAAAACATTCCATGTTACATTTTTTAATGGTGCATATTATTTCCACACCATAAAACAGACCGTATTCTGGTGGCTCAGTGGTTTTAGGTTCATTGCATGTTCTCTTGCAGTGAATCTGCTTACATTTTGTTGAATGTCACTTCTCCCTCTCTGTCTCCTGTCTTTCCACCCCACAAAAGACCACAAAAGTGGTCTCCCTACTATTGTGGAATGTAATTTTACAGTTAATGTTTGGTAGCCCATTCCACAATATTTTGCTGTTTTTTAAGGGGGTTGAACCCAGATGTTATCTGTATGTTATCTTTTCAATTGCAAACAAAAAGATGTAAAATAACTGCAACGATAATATTGGTCGTAATTTTATTGACATATCAGTACTTATCATGTCTTCACTTTTTCAACAAAGGATAAAATCATTTAAATTACAGGACAGAAATTTAATAAAGGGTATAACTGTAATTTAACTGCAATTTTACTGTTTTTGACAAAACATGAAATGTAACCTATATGTCTGTTTTTTACAGTGTACTCACTATGCCACCCTAATGCTATGCTATGCTACTCATTGAATCAGTGAGCGAGTCAACTAGTCAACACACTCACTCGGACAGATAGCGAAGGTGAGAGACGATGAGCAGATGTTGACATCATGACAGAGTTATGTAGCTCTGGGGTCGACTACAGGCCCTGTCGGCAACCTTTGACTCCTTGCTCAGCTGCATGTGGGAAGTTGGAGTGTGGAGTGTGCATTGTCGGTACCCTACACAATGCATGCACACACACATGCATAAATACACACTCTTTCTCTCCTTGTGTGGAGCTTTGTCTTACAGCATTGCGACAGTCGGAGACCTGTGCTGAATTAAACCACTGAGCTCATGTGGTGGTCTGATGGCCTTGAGTGTGGCGGCTCTGCAGGAGATTGGTTGACGATACTCTAAATGGAAAACATAAGGAGAGGCAATGGAGAGATCAAAAAGACTCATAGGCAACGGAGGTGATGAAATGTGCGGATTCGCTTTTCCCACACTGTTCCTGTCTGTCTCTGTTTTCCCTCTCTTTCATTTCTTTTTCTCACTGTCACTGCTCTCTCTGCTGTTACAATTCTCCTCCACCCCCCCACCCCCCGCCCACCCCCCCTTTCTGTCTGCCTGTTTTCTCATCAGTCTGTGTCTTCGGTCTATTTGTCTGTCAAGTGTGGACGTAACCATTGAGGTAAAATTTCACTTATCAGTCTTTGAGCGAACAGTCATGATCTGTCAAACTCCATTCTTACCTCTCTGTTATGTTGCAGAAAGAGAGAAAGAATCTCAGGGAACATCTGATGGGAAACATAAACTTTAAAATTTAGAATTTCAATACGTTTGTCAAATCAAATCAGTTTTCCAATTTCTTTTTAAATGTGCCGCATATACCATTTTCAATCATCAATATATCACTGTCAGATTACCGTATATTTACCGTAAACAAATGGGATCATGGTTGAGATTATCGGTAACTTCTATCTCACACCAGTGGTATTGTTAGGGCTAGTGTGTCTCAAAATTAAGACCACATTTCCCATAAACTCTGTTCCTCACAAAGAGGATGTTGCTGTGTGTCTCCCTCCCCCTCCCTGGCATCGCTCCGTATGTTTATTTTTCTTTACGTTTACAATTACTCTTACTCTCTTTTGCTGATGATAAGCATGTTGGAAGTGATTTTTCCGGCTGCCTTTCACTCATTCCGCCGTCTGCTATTGTGAGAAACTTTGAAAGCTTTAGCTCCATTTGTGCTGGAAGAACAGCGGCCCTCCTCCTGTTTTGTGCCAGAAAGCAATCTCTCTTGGTACCATAAAACTGCTTACGTAACCTTTAGATTACTCTCACCCCCAACTTTGTGAAATGAGACACAAAAGGTTTCTCCATGGCAACAATGTTAATCTTATTAGGACTTTAGTTTGAGTCTGACAGTTATATGATTACTTTATACAACCATAAACAATAAGTTTGCATCATTGCTTTAGCAGATGCAGACACAGTCAGTTGAGGGCGTAGTCAATATGGACTGAGTCTTGTTATACTGCCATTGTTCTCTGTGATCAGACTTCCCGTAATAATACAAATTTACTGTGTGTGTATGTGTCCACAAACTCAATTAAATGTAGCGAGACTTGAATTTTAAACACTCTTAAAACATTTAAAAGCATATGAGATTGAGACAGCCAACTCCAATGCAAGTTTACTGATGAGACCATGGTGAAAGCTTCTGTATTTTGCATAAAACTGCTCTTCTTTATTGTCCAGATCCTCTGTAAAACCAAATGGACCCTTTGGAGAGTCCAACTCTTCATTCCCAGTAAGCTTTATTGAGGTTTCTCTTCCCAATCCCTTGGTTTGTGCTTTCAAATCAGGGATTTAATTGAAGCGGATTATTCAACAGACTCTTTGTTTTGCAACCTTATAAAACTTTACACACTGGTAACATCTATCATGCCTCTAGCTACAGATGGAGCCATTGTAGAAGTCCCACTTTTTACTATTTTTGCTTGGGAAAAACTGCTAACTCTTTTTAGCTGTTGGAAGTTACAACGAATGGTGTGGTAACTAGCAAGTTGAGAGACATTATAATATTATTTTAAAATATTCTATTTGCTTCTGTAAGATTCAAGAAAGAAGTGTCTTCAGTACTTTTGCAGGGTTGATTCAGGATAATTCAATATAATACAGTTCTGAATATAAGTCTGTTGAACAAATGGTTACCAATGTGTTCACATTTTGCTTTGAACTCATCTGCATAGGAATAGGGATTACACAACAAATGATGGGACAATGGCTTCTATATTACTGTAAACCATGTTAAAACAATGACACCAGCAGAAAAAAGATCAACTGTGGTTCAACGTCCCAACGCTTAAGGTTTTGATTTTACATCTGCTCCAAGTTGGAAATTGCTCTCACATCTTTCCAGTGACGTGGTCGTGAATCTCTTTGGAGACCATTTCTCTTCTTCCTTTCCTTCCCTTCATTCCTTCCCCCACTTCCCCATTCTCTCTCTCTCTCTCTCTCTCTCTCTCTCTCTCTCTCTCTCTCTCTTCATACCTCTCTCCATCAGTCAGCTTGGAAACTTGCGCGATGTCATCATAGTGACCTTTGACCAATCAGCTGCTCTCCTGGGGTGTCTTTCATGGATCATAAATATGGAGGTGTGTGTATGTGTATGAATGTGTGTGTATGTGTGTGTGAGTGTGAATATGTGAGCTTGTGTGTGTGGTTGCATGCATGCATTCATGTCTGCATGCATTGGTGTGTTTGTTGTCTTTCGTTGCATATGTGTGCATATAAACAGTATAAATGTATATGCGTGTATGTGTCGATGTGTATGTAACTATGTGGTGTGTGTGTGTGTGTGTGTGTGTGTGTGTGTGTGTGTGTGTGTGCGTGTGTGTGCGTGTGTGTGTGTGTAGGCGAGGTGCGGGACCAATAAAAAGGAATGTGGGTTTTCTCTGACCCAGAGAGCTCTTTCCTCTCTCCCTGCTGTCATGGCTTCCTGGGAGGGACCGAACACACAGCTCAATAGTTCCAAGTAAACCAGGCGTACTGGGAGACCAGATTACCTCAATAAACCTGGGTGGGGGTGAAATCCTCCAATTATTCCTGGGTTTGTAAACCAGGGGGCACAAGTTCATACCTTGCTTGGTTCCTGAGCAGAAGGGTGGCTTTGTGGTTAGAAAGACTGGAGATTTACTAAAGGTTTGCCCAGGGAAGATCGCATGTTATATTAGCAAAATGACGAAATTAGAGTGGCATGTTAATAATGTAATAAATGCATTTGGCTATGTTTAGACAACCTGCTGTTCTGGATGTACTGCTGAGTTGTGTAGTGTGTTTTATTTTATGTCTTTTTTGTTGGTTTTCTTTTATTGTTATCTTTATTTTACCAGGCAGGTCAGTTAAGAACAGATTCTTATTCGCGATGAGAGCCTCATATGGGAATGGGATATGGAAAATGGTAATGAAGTGGGCTATTTGCTTGTGCAGTGCTGTTGTTCGAAGGCTTGCTTGTATCACAACTTGATTTGCATAAATTCATTAGTGAATAACATGAAGAGACCAGTTCCAGGGTACACACACACGCGCACAGCTCCTTGTCATTACCACAGTGCAGCTTGTCAGTGCTGGAGAGCAGATGTTCCAATGAGAGTTTACCCTGCATGGTAAATCATCTTTATACCACCAACCTTTTCCATTCCTCTCACACACACATACACACACATACACACACAACAAACACACTCTACACCATAAATCACAAAGATATGAATCCAACTTTGGAGACATCATAAGGAGGATGCATTTGCTTTTTATTCAACATGAAACAGAGAGATTTATATTTCATCACTATGCAATTATTTGAAGATCAACAACTGTGTTGGGACTTTCTGACGTAGATGAGTGCATGTGTATGTTTGTGTGTGCAAGCCTGTGTGTGCAAGCATGTGTGTATGTGAGAAAAACGGAGAAAGAAAGAGTCAGACACACAGAAAAAGTGTGTGTTTGTGTGTGTGTGTGTGTGTGTGTGTGTGTGTGTGTGTTTTAGAGGTGTTGCAGACAATGGAAAGGGATTTTGGGAACTTAGGCTGAAAGAGGACATACCAAAATAAATAGACAGCACACACACCTACACCCACACACACACACACACACACACACACACACACACACACACACACACATTTCAATATCTGGGCTCTCGTCTCAGTAGGCCTCCTTAATCCTTCGAAATGTTGCCAGGTCTTGTCAGCTGAGAGACAAACACACAGTCTAGTTAAGCTCTCAATAAGCATCCCTGTAGAAACAAAAACAGGTGTGCTGGATACAGGCAGTGACAGATACTCTCTCTCTCTCTCTCTCTCTCTCCCTCACACACACACACACACACAAACACTTATTTCTACATTCCTTCAGAAAAGATAAAATATGATCCAGGAGTGAAAAAAATAACACAGGGAGGATAAGTAGAAGGAAAGCTTGCAGTGTGGAGCCGGAGAAGATGGATAAGAGGAAAGGAGGATGGGGGGGGGGGGGGTGAAGAGGAGGAGAGGTGGTGGAGGGGAGGAAGACGTGGAGAAAGGGGAGAGGATGGAGATGCGCAGGTTGAGGGGGAGGATGAGGAAGAAGACGAGAAAGGAGCTTCTGACAGCAGGGTGGTCTGTGGAGGTTTGTAAGGAAGAGGAGGGAGGATAAGAAAAAGGATTATGATGAGGAAGAATGAGTGAGGAAGAAGGAAAGCATGGGGGAAGTTTGTTTGATTCCCCTGTCTTTTGTGAAAACTACAGTAGCTTAGCGCTAGTTACATGCTGGCTGGTTGTAAGCATTTTGCCAAATAATGTAACAATGGAGACAGTAACAAAGCTGCGTCCAAACGTCCAAACAAAAGCACAAAAAACAATTCACATTTTCAGGTGTTGAAAAGCAGCCTGAAAGTATAACAATGAAAAATAAAACAATAATTGCTCACTATTACAACTTAGCAACCAACATTACAGCTGACATTCACTTAGCAAGACCTAATAAGGAAATGTTACATCCTCAATGCAGGATTAAGCCCATTTACAATTAAGAAGTCCAAAAAACAAAATGCAAAACCTACATCAAACAATCTACAAACAAATGGCACAACTTACCTCATCAGGAAACTATGAAACGTAAAACGAATCTTTGTGGAATCTTTGTGTGCTTGTGGAAGCCAGTTGCAATTTGAATTGTAGAGAACTGTGAAATGGAAAAAAACTATTTTCCAATGCCACTGCAGTGGAAAAATGGGCCATCAGCTGATCTAAAGAGGTTCTCACCACATACATTTCAGACATTCACAGTTCAAAAAGGACCTAATGAAAATCCTACAGTCTGTTAGAGCAAGCAGCACATGTACAGTAGATGCTAAAAATAAGGACTAGAAGGGGAAGAGAAGGAGGAGGAGGAGGTGGAAGAGGTAGAGGCTAGAAGAGAAGGAGAGGTACAGAAGGTGGAAGAAAAGGAGGAGAGTGAGATCTGGCAGGTGAAGAGGGAAATGGAGACCAAGTAGAAGAAGAGGAGGTGGAGTGGTAGAGCACAGGGAGAAGGGAGACGAAGAGAAGACCGACAAAGAGGACGAAGAGGAGGACATGGGGATCTGAGGAGAATCAATTTTGGGCTGCGTGAATGGAAAGTCTGGAAGAGGGAAAGGAGAGGGGAGAGATGGAGGGAAGATAAAGAGGATGAAGAGGAGGATGAAGAGGAGCAGACTAGGGATCTGAGGTGGATGGGAAGCTTTGGGTGGGTTTGGACGGGAAAAGCAAAAGAGAGACAAGGAGGAATGGAAGAAGGAAGGAGAACAGGGAATGTTTGTCTCATTCAGTAATGTTTTATGTCTTTAATGGAATGAGCTGAAGCATCCAGTTTGGCTTGAAACACAAATACTATCAATCTACTTGTCTTAACTTAAACTTACTCACCCTACCACTGACAACACAGCCATTTATACCAAGAGAGCCAAATAATATGCAGGTCTTGCGCTATACCAAAAATGAAATAAAACGAAACAAATAGATAACATTTTGGAAGGTGCACAGTTTTTTAGCAGTGTTTTGTTTTAGACACAAATAAAGTTTAGCTGAAAGAGAGAAACTAAACATAGTTGGTCTCTCTCTGTCTCTCTCTCTCTCTCTCTCTCTCTCTCTCTCTCTCCCTCCTTTCACATCTCTGACATAGATAGCACTAGACTTTTTCCATGGTTGCTCCACACTTGTATTTACTGAGGTGATGAGTGATTTGTTGAGTGTAAAGATCAAAATAACAGCAGCCTCCTTTTATTGCTTCTGCAGAGTTCCTTCTTTCTATCACGGTGCCCAGAAAAGATGGGAGGCAACTTTTTGGGAGAAATAATGTAGTTACAAAAGTACATTCATATATTTTGCAATGGACAGCAAGTACATCAGTAAATCAGTGTATCAGTATCAGTGTGTGTGTGTGTGTGTGTGTGTGTGTGTGTGTGTGTGTGTGTGTGTGTGTGTGCACTACTGTGTGTGTGTGTGTGCACTACTGTGTGACAGCAGCTATAAACAGCTGGCACATTAATAAAGCGTCCTCAGAGTGGCATGGCATCAGAGCACGGTGACACACCACAGCTGCCATTAGTGGCTAAGGTTTATGGAGCTGTTGTCCTATTAAATCACGGACTGTGGCTTTAGAGAGAGAGCTAGAGACTCTATAAAAGATCCAATTAAAGAAACATGCCGTAAAACTGATGTTTAACTTCACTCGTCTGTAGTGCCAAGGCCATCGGTCATCACAGTGCTGCAAAACAAATTAGGAGACACTGGTGGGCAGGCTGGCTGGTGTCTATTTATAGAACAGATTATAGATAGAACAGATTTTTGATGGTAATTAAGAGTAGATGAGACACTTGACTTCAGATGCGTCAGTAAGGAGTTTTCAATAAAATACTACTGCTATGCTTCTGAGAATATGCCATGTGTCATTAAAGATTCCACAACTCTACAGACATAAAATCTAGAAAAGACTTCACCTTCCAGTGAAAAGCCTCTCTGACCTTACCACCTCCTTTAGTTTACCTACCTAGAGTTTACCACCCCCTCTATATTATGTTACATAAAGTGAAGAGAGGGAATCCATAAGTTTGATATACAGCAATAAATAACAGTTGATGCTCTTGACTTAAAGCTGCTCTAGGCATGATTTTTAAGTGAAAAAAAAACACAGCTTATCAGCTTATCATCTAATCAGTGTAAAACACAAATTGGGGCTGCAACAGAGAACAGCATCCAATTTCCACTAATTGAGATTTTGCTCTATTTGTCCAAATTAACGCACAGGAAGTGTCAAATTGAAACTTAAGAGTTAAATACAAAATTTTGTCCTTAACAGCAGTGAGCGAGCACCCCATTCAGAGAAAGCTGGACTCACCAACGATGGCTGAACCTCTTCACCTCCTCCACCCCAACCAGACACTAAGAAGAAGAAATTTAGGTCAGAGGAGTACACAGTTTTCTGATTTCATGTTACATGATTTCTGGGTAATGAAGACCTTCAAAATAAAAAAAAAATCAAATAGTTATCTCCCACTGAAACTTGGGGCCCCCCAAAGTACAAAGTTATCTAGTGCAACTTTAACAACAGGACAAAAGAATCCAAATCACTAATCACATAGCATGAGCTACTTGACCTGTTGGTTAGAAAGAGTCCAGAGTGCAAAATGAGGATTTCTTAACAATCACCTCACCTCTTCTCTGATTTATAGACAAGCAAGTGAATTAGCTGTTTTCTGCTTGTAATAAGTTCTCAGGTGATTAAAGTTTAATCCACTCTCAAACTCTCAAATGATCCCCCCCCAAATCTGCCACAGCTGTACAAACAAGCCTTGGTGAAATAGGCTTTGAGGGAGTGGAGCTAAATTAAACATCATTTCAAGGCTAAATATTGTTCCACTCTGTTGCTTCATGGTTTGGCTCTTGCCATGGGTACAGACAGGATCGAGAGTTTGGAATTGATGGGTTTCACTACTTTATAGTAGCGCATTTGATTATATGCACTAAAGTGATACTATCCTTTAAATGAAGGGCTCAAAACAGCTAATATCTACAATTTACAATTTACAATTTCACATTTGGCAGACGCTTTTATCCAAAGCGACTTACACATGAGATTTTCATACAACACAAGCAAGGTTCTAGTTAGGAGAGAGCAACGAGAGTAAGTGCTATAAAGCTAAGTTCTGGTCCAACAGTACATAGGTGCTACGAGGCAGTGCTACAAGGCAGTGCTATGAGGCAATGCATAGAGTGCAAAGAAGCAAATTGTTGTTTTTTTTTGTTGTTTTTTTTGTTTGGTTACCCGGGCCATTAGGTGAGAAGGTATTCACTAAAGAGCTGGGTCTTTAGCCTTTTCTTAAGGATTGAGGGGGACTCTGCGGATCGAATGGAGTTTGGTAACTCGTTCCACCACCGGGGAACCACAGAAGAGAAGAGTCTGGCTAGAGACTTAGGGCCTTGCTGTGGTGGCAGCATCAGGCGCCGCTCCTTGTCAGAGCGTAGTGAGCGGGAGGGAGCATAGACCTGAATGAGGGAGTTCAGGTAGGTCGGAGCCATTTTGGTTATTGTTTTGTAGGTGAGCATCAAGGACTTGAACTTGATGCAGGCAGCAACTGGGAGCCAGTGGAGGGATATGAATAGCGGAGTGACATGTGCTCTTTAGGGCTGGTTGAAGACCAGATGCACCGCCGCGTTCTGGATCATCTGCAGAGGTTTGAAAGTACAGGCCGGGAGCCCTGCCAGTAAGGAGTTGCAGTAGTCAAGGCGTGATATTACAAGAGCCTGTACCAGGAGTTGTGCTGCATGCTCAGACAGGTAGGGTCTGATCTTCCTGATATTGTACAGAGCAAATCGGCATGACCGAACAACAGAAGCCACATGCTCCTTGAAGGTTAGCTGGTCATCAATCATGACACCCAAGTTTCTGGCAGACTTTGTGGGCATGAGCTGAGTTGATTCGAGCTGGATACTGATCTGTTGTTGTACAGAGGGACTGGCTGGGATGACAAGGAGCTCAGTCTTTGACAAGTTAAGCTGAAGGTGGTGTTCCTTCATCCAAGCCGAGATATCGGCGAGGCATGCCGATATCCGCGCCGAGACTGTGGGTCGTCTTCCATAATATGCAATGTTGAGTTTTGATTTCACACTAGCAATATTTGTGTCAAAGTAGGTGTGCTGTGGTATAAAATGGTGAAAATGGTAATTTTGAACGAAAGTCTTCAACAAGTATAATAATAATAATAATAATATATATGTGTGTGTATATATAGATGTATATATACATCTATGTATATATATATATATATATATATATATATATATATATATATATATACATCAGGATAGTCTTGAGATATTGAGCATAACTTGACTCATATCTTAGGCACTTGAAGATTTGCTCTTTGAAACAAACAGAACCAGAACGTGATCAAGATAATTCTGGGGGGGGGGGGGGGTTTAATCATTGAAGCTGTTTTATGTATTTTTGGGATGGACATTTTAAACTGTCAAAAATCCAATTCATCTATGATAGGCGTATCCTTTAGTACTGAGTAAGTGGCCAAGAAGAAAATTGGATCCCTGGAACACAGAAGTTTAAGTGTTTGACCCTTCCCTCCCTCCCTTGCCCCCTGCATACCACATTAAGAACAAAAAACATCTAGGCTTAATATTAATGGATGTAGCTCCAAAAAGTTTCATTTTTTATTTGTAATATGATTAGCTCTACACATTTGCAAAATGTTAAATGGGTTTGGTCTGTCCATAGCAGGCCACAGCATGCTAACCTAACACCCCCCTCCCTGTGTCATTCCATTGTGTGTGTGTGTGCGTGCGCGTGCGTGCGTGTGTTCTTATCTACGCCCTCCTCTCTTCCATCAGTCATCATTGTGAAACCTGGTTGTTTTGATTTTATATGTCCTTTAATTACTAGCCTGACTCAGTCCTGCAGAAGGCAGCAGGAGATGAATCATAGCCAACTTGTTGAGGCGCTTTGAGCAGAGATGGGGGTTGGAAAATGGGGCAACACTAAAGCAGATAATTCTCTGTAGGGAGCAAGTAAGTACAATGGAAAAATACCGATGGTCACAGTTGTTGGCAAAACTCCATTTACATTGCTTCAAAATGGCAGCGATGTAGAGGAGGGTAAACACACCAAAACAAAGTTTACCCATCTTTTTAAGCCTATATACACTGAATGGACAAAATATTATGGACTTTCTCTTTTCATGCAGCATACTGATGAGGTGAATCCAGGTTAAAGCCATTATTCCTGATTGATTTCCCTTATTACATCTATACCCATCACAAAGGAGAAGATGTAGATAAGCAGACGAGTTAGAGAAGGTTTTTTAAGCTTTTAGACAGTTGAGATGTGGATTGTGCAAAAGGGGCTTCAACTCAATATCAGGAAGATGTGATTAATATTTTGTGCAATATTTTGTTTTCAGTGTAAATCTCTATGACATAAATTCATAGTATGCATTATAGTAAGTCATATCGGGACTGATGTAAATTGTAATTGTAAAATGAATATGGCTGTTGGCCTTATGGATGTCTGAGGAGTGTATTTCTGGAGTTCAAGAGTTTACTCACATTTTTGTTTGCCACTACATCACTGGTTGCCTATTGTACGTATCTTGGTCTCAAAGAAAAACGTTCATATCATAGGGAGCCTCCCTTTAAAAAGAAAGAAAGCATGTTAGATTTGGACAAAAGAAGGTATGGTTGATTGTGGTGTGAAAGCTTTCATCTACACTCCGCTCTTGACTTAAGCCCGGAACAAGTTATCTAAGTTTTGGGTTGTTATTGTGCCCATTTCTCCACTCTTCCTTCATTACATCATCTTTTTCTCTCCTTCCCTTATTCTTGCCCCTCTGTCCATCCTTGGCAGGAGGTCCTGGTGAGTCTTGTGGCGTCCACAAAACTGCCTGAGCCAAGATGTAATGTGGGAGGACAGTAGAGCAGCTGTGCAGTGTAAGGCTATAAGACATCAGAGGGGAATCGATTTGGACAGTGTTGATGTTCACACTACAATCTCCTTGGTAACAAGAGGAGCTGTAAGAGGTGTAAGAGGTCTCAGCCTCATCGATGGGATTTTACTGATGACAGGAGGCATGAATGATATTCTGAGTTACACTGGACTGAACTGATTCACCCGTGGTTTCAAAAGAGCAAAGTGTGACCTCTTACCCTCTGGTAATTCACACAGGTTAAAGGTGCATTAAGTAAGATATTTACTCTCCCATAGCTCCCATAGGGTGTTTGATAGGGCTGTTGATGACTCAAAATATTACTGATTACTTCACACAGTGCTGAAATTTCCAGGACTGTGCTACCTGCCAAAGCAGTATTATTGTACATTGCAATATGTTACCTCTTCACTAGACATAACTGTTGGATCTTCTGCTGCAATTTGATATCTTACTTGTTTTATGATATTTTTGTCAATTACAGGCTACCGTAAACTGTGCTGAACAGCTGTCAAGCAATGTTGTTACAATTCCTTGGTCACCGATACAGATTTATAAAAGTCATAAATTACTTAAAGGCCCATTAACCTAATCCTGAAATTATGGACTGGGATGTAATTGGGTCACAGGCCTGTCTGTCCCTGTCGCTCCACACAGGCTGAAGCAAAAGGTTTCTCAAAATAGGCTTCAAAACATAAAGGAGATTCCCCCTTTAAACACTGATGAGACGCATGGGTCACGTGTGGAGTGTTGTTTTTAACTTACAAGTATGACTAGCCAAACAGAATAAAGGCTTTTTAACAGACTGTTAGAGTGCCTTGAATCTCTCTTCCATGATTAGAGGACCCTTTTTTATCCAAAGAGCACCCAATCCGACAATCTTTAACATTAGAAGCTAAGGTGCATTCCAGTGTCCTTTCTGTTTTCCAAGATTCCCCCTCGGTTGCTTTGTTTTGGTATATAACATTTATATACATTCACTGTACTACATTTGTGTAGCATTCACTTTACCACTCAAAAGAGAAAGTGACATCACTTTCCATCTGTCCCACCACACAGGCTAAAGCAAATGGCTTGAGTTAGTGCCTCCCATAATGGGTCAAAGGGTTGTTTCTAGTGTAACCCACATAATAAAACTAATATTTTTTAATTAGCTGGGGTCCAAGGGCAAGACTAAATGCACTCCTTGGAGGAGCCAAGTTGAGAATTTCCAGTTTGGATAATCCTTTTCTTGGCCCAGATCAGCACATCGGAAAAAGGGCAGAAATACTGGAGCTAAGTTCAAACACCAAGTTTGGCGCTCAAGAGGATAAATTTGGATCTTGGGCTGAAAGAAGTTGTAGAATCCTTTGGCTGATTGAAAATATTTCAACTAAAATCTGAGGCAAGTTGGAGCCAGAGAACACACCTGTATGTACTGAACACCTCTGTAGCCTACAGGTAGCCAAGTTCTGCTTAATTTCCTGGAGACAATGAATACCTTAACAACACATTATTTCAAGCCAAAAGGTGACAAAGAGCATACTGTACATGTCCTTACATGAGCCTGGTTCTGGATAAATTTAAGACGAGACTAAATTGACTCAGCATGGGTTCTGGGATGAAAAAGGCTTGAGGTATTTGAAAGGATTTCAAATCTAATTTCAGCCAATCTCCGCCTTACATTCCCCCTAGACTCCAATATCTAAAGAACACATCATCCTGAGCTGCAGTGCAGGGGGGTAAAAAAGTACACAGGCAGAGTGATTATGCATGGATCTTGAGCAAGGGAGAAATTGGCAAGGTTTGACTCTGCAAGATGCTGACATGTGTTTCTGCTCTCTATGCAGTGCTGTAATAAAGGAAGTTTTAGCCATACAAACATTCTGGCATTCTTATTGGTTGAGTTAAACTTCAGTGGGCGGAGCCAAAGAACAACATTTTTCGCAGTGCAATTAATTGTGCATTCTTGTGCTATCGGATATATCGGAACAACAAATTTCCTACTTGGAAATTTCACATGAGGGTTAGGGTTCCCAAACTCAGATGATTAAGGTGGAAACTCAATAACTTAGTATGACTAGATTGCATTTTTTAAGTCAGTAGCATGAGTACTAGCCTTCATAATATTAGTTACCTCTCTCTCACCCTTTACCTTTTTCATAGGACTAAAGTTAGCTTTAAGAGCTGTGGGTCTTTGGCTCCGCCCATTAAGGCTTAACTCAACCAACAACATTATTTCTACCTCGAGAGCAGCTCTGCATCCGAGAAATGTTCATGGAACCAAAACTCCAATCTGCAAAGTCTTCCCATCCATCTCTCTTTGCACTGAATATTGCCAAATGACAGTATATGTTACAGCAGTGTCATACACAATGAATTCACCACCTATAATCCAGAAATGACTTAAAATAAACACTATGATGACACATACAAAGAAAAACAGCATCATTTCCAAGGTGCTCTGCCCACTGAGCTGAGGACCACAACCTGCACAACATCTATGAAAACTGGTATGAAACTATCTGGATGGTCCACTCTCATTTCAGACAGTAATTAGACACAGAGAGAAATTAGTTTTACTGTGCCAAGAGAAATGAAAGGGGCAGGAAGACAAAGTAGGAACACAGAAAACAGGACGTAAATTGTGTTTTGGTTGGATACAAACACTTAGAGGAGACACAGATACAGATGTAGCAAAAACCATGTGTTCTGTGTGGCTGCTGCAGTCTTGCTTTGCTCTTAAGAGAAATTGTTTGGAAGGTTATCATCTTTCTTTTGAAAATGTTTCTTTTTTTCAGCCATTAGAAGGTGCTAGGTATGGTCTGGCATTAGGCATATAGATCAGCAACTGAGGTACTATTGCAGGATCGATGCAAGTTTTGGGCTGTTTCAACACAGCTGAAAGGTTTCATTCCAAAATGCTATACATTCATTTTGAAAAAAACACAAGCACAGATCCTGTACAGACCCACGGCACGTGTGTTCAATTCTCTGCACTGAAGCACTGCGACAGGGTTAAGTTACCTAATTGCACTAACCTTACTTAAATACCACAAGATAATAATGTTACCTACCATTAGTTTGTAGGGCAGCAGAAGACATGAAAAAAGAATGACATGTTTCTATTTTGTAAATAAAAAGTTCAAGATAGCTAATATCATCCATAATATATAATAGTGAGTTATACTTTCATGCCAGAAATAATTTTGCCAGAGTAGGTGCTATTTTTCCAAAGGTGGATATGCCATTTGGACTGCAACTCCTCAACTGTAAGCGGTTAAGCAATTAACTTCTTACACAAGTTTTGGGGTAATTGGGCAATTTACTGTGGGTAGGATGTATACTGTGGCTCATATGGAAAGCATTGTAGAGCACTGTGGTCTGACAAAAATCAGGACGACACACACACACACACTCACACACATACACAGACATACACAGCCATACACACGCATTAACATGCACATACACACAAGCAGACGGTTTTCATGTAGCTTTTGTGTAAGTCCCACTTCTTGCTGAACTGCTGCCACGCTTTGGCTCCATGAAGAATTGAAAAAAGTTTTTGTACTAATTTGGATAGGACATCCAAAAAAGAAGTGCCTGCAGAATCATTTTGGGATAGATGCTGGGCATGAATGCAGTCTGTTACAATGGCTACCACTGTGTATAATGATAAACACAGTCACATACACTGACTGTACAAAATATTAGGGACACATACTGTTTTCGTGGCTGCAGCACAATATCAGAAAAATGTCCCTAATATTTTGCAGATTCAGTGTATAAAACACATATAATGGTCATTCACAGGCATTCGATGTTCATGATTAACATAAACACAACCTCACTAACGCACCAAAGAAACACTTAACACTAATTACAGCTTTTAAAAGTCCCCTAATTACACTGAGAGAACAGAACTCTCAAATTTATTCCAACATCTTTGAGCACTAAACAACTGGTCTGAACATCTATTTAGAGAAAATTGGATTCATCAAAGCCCCAGTAGATCGCAGAATGTTGATTCTTCATGAATGTTGATTGGTTATGTTGCCAGGCAACAAGCACAGATGTAGCCAATGAGCCAATGAATAAAATATTTTTCTAATATTTATTTTTTAATTTGTTCAGTGATAAAACAGAAGAGAAGGCGTAACGAATACAGATTATGTGCAGTCCTACGACACGTTCACAGCAATGACAATTAATCATAGTTTTATTTGAATAAGATTTTAGCTCCCTAAGTGATCAGCTGCCTTCATCTCTTCTATGAAGGATACAGTAAAGTTAGGCTATGTGGCTGCTAGCTAATGTTAGCAACTGACCCATTAGCAAATAGCTTGTAAAATATGACATACATGGATAGAAGCACTCCTTACAGGGAATACAACAATGTGATATATTATAAAATGCCTGAGTATGTGTTTGGGCTTACCATCATAAAAAGATTACATACAAACACATCACTCAATGCAAACTAAATAAAGTTAGCATTATTAACTAATCATGGCGAAGACCCCAGAACATGGAAATCTGGAAGTAGAGAATTGTTTGAGAAAAATTGCAGCTGGTGTGAAAATTCATAGTTAAAGCTAAATTTCCATAATAATACATTTTTTGTTTATTAATGACAGACCTGATTTGTGGAAAAAGATTTCCTCAAGTGCTGCAGATGGCAAAGATATTTAGTTGGTTATAAAAAAAAACATAGAAACAATTAAATAACCAAACCACCAAAAAAGAATCATAAATTTGTTTGATTTTATTGTGTTTTATTGTTTTAATAAGCACTTTCAAAAACCCCAGAAAGTGGAAACTGAATCTCCTAATGCTTGAATTAGTCCCAGAAGCTGTTATGTTGCACAGTCTTTATATCTAGAAGCGTTCGGTTCAGTTCAACAGAAAGTCCCAGAAGTGGCTTGACTTCCCAGTCTAATGAATTTTGCATGAATACATTTACATATTCTGGGGAATTCTTTCAGCCACTGAAAACACTGTACTTCCCTGGACTGATGTGAGCTTGGCGAGGGAAATTTCCGGTGGTGGATAACTTGTCCCGGTGACCTCACTCTGCACTCCCCGAGGGGAGAAGAGCTATGTAGCCTCTGGTAATACGGCCTTCAGTCGAGCTTTTGTCTGGTAGTCTAATGATTACAGAGGCAGGCTTGTGACCAGTAGGTGCTGGTTCAAATCCCGAGACCAGTTGGGAAAATCCGGTTGGGGGAAGTGAGTGAAATCCTGCGGACATTGTAGATAGTGAAGCTGGACAACAGTACAAGGGATGTAGCCTACTGATCCCTGGGGAGCGTTTGTAAGAATTTAATCGTCCCTCCTGTCACTACTCCCCCAAGTCGTTGCTATAACAGTGAATTTGTTCTTGTTCAGCATATTTTTTTTATCACTTTGGGTCCTGTGGTGGAGATGTTTGAAGAATCTCTCAGCACAGACAGAAACAAGACAGATAAACCTATTCTCTCAGGGTTTTTTTTTTTTTTCAATCAAATTAGGGAAAACAGCTATGCAGTATTCAGTTGCAGTTTGTGATAACTCTGAAACAGAATACTCTTATTAGTAGGCAAAAATGATAGTATGAATGATAAAATGACTGACAGTTCACTTGCAACTATAAATCTTCCCACTTTATGAATTTTTACACAGATCATCTACTAAGCAAATTAAATTCACATGACATGTTTCTTCATTGCAGTTAGTTGGCATGAACTGCTGCGATACAGTGATTTATATTCAGTATATGTATATACAAATATACTGTATAGCTAAATGTCTATATATAAGATATATAATAATAATATAATGTCTATATATAAGACAAACTCTGGAATTTCATAATAAAGCAATTATGCTATGTTTGATAACAGTTCAGTTGCTAACATTAACTGTGAAGCCAAGGCATCTGATCAACTGTGGAACAAGAGAGCTGAGATCAGATTCAATTAAACTGATCAATAATTAGAACTATGCATCATCCTCACAAAGGGATTAAACCTGCAGCCTTTCTCTTATAGCAGCATGCCATGCTTACAAAGAGATCAAATAGGGATGAACATTCACTTTTCAAACCAACAGCCTTCAGGTCACAGGCTTACTTCTCATACATCAAATGTTACAGTCTACAATCCTTATCCGCCGTCCAGTTCCCGCTCCCTTGTAGATCTGACATGTCTCTCTTTTTCTCCCTGAAATCGTCTGGCATGGAAAAGCTAGAAATTCCACAGCGCATTGCACAACAGAAAGATGACTTGTAATAATATTATGACCTGATTCATTAATCCACCTTTACACCCAGCCTGACAAACTGTGACAGAGCCAGATGATAAGTTTGTACCAAACCCTTCCAGCCTCTGCTGACCCACCGCGAGTCTAGACTGATAGTGTAAGAAATGCTGTTATTATGTTATCAATCACAGCTATTAGTTACAGTTAAACACATTAGTTACATTACAACACATTGAACTACAGACCATAAGATTATCCTCTTCTCTTAATCTCCTTAAATAAACTCTCTAAGATCTGCCTTAAATGCTCCCACTTCTATTTATTCTTTCCAAATACAACCTTCATTTGTCTGTCTAATGTATTCAAACTCATTGAAAGAAATATATTTGATTTGATACTTGATAATTTAACCCAACATGACACCGGGGCTGACAGACTGTGACACAGCTGGATGATAAACTTTGATTCCAGAAGCATCTACTTTATCTTCCATGGCGTCTAGCCATTCGTCTGGCAAAGTAGACACAAAGTAGAGCTGGGAATAAGAGAGAGAGAGGGAGGGAGGGAGGGAGGGAGCGTGAGAGAGAAAGAAACAATGCAAAACAGAAAAAAAAGACAAAAAGGGAGGGAGAGAGGGAGAAAGAGAGAATAAGACAGCAAGACAGAGTGAGATAAGAGGGAAGATTTAAACTGAGTAAAAGACAGAGAAAAGCGATAGAGTGGGAATGATAATGAGTGTAGGAATAGTGTGAAGAGAAAATGAGGCTGCACAAGGGAAATGGAGACAAAGAAGGGTCAGCTGCTGCATTATTTCACTGTTTCCTGATCTAGAGAGTGATTCATGCTTGGAGTCTTTGAACAATTACCTATAGAGCATGGACTGTATCACTGCTGAGATCCAGATAGGCTTTAATGGGAAGGATTCAATGTACAGTGTTTTGATTAACAGGGTCTTAACTTTATAGCCACAGCAGATGGGGATATGGGGTCATCTGGTTTGTCTAAATAGCTGCATCCGAAAGGGGGGTTTGTGTGTGTGTGTGTGTGTATGTGTGTGTGTGTGTGTGTGTGTGTGTGTGTGTGTGTGCACACGCGCACGTGTATGTGTGTGTTTACTTGTGTTGTTCCGATGCATTTCCAATCTGTCGTGGATTGTGGCCAGGTAGGGAACCATGGGACTAACAGAGAGAGAGAGAGGGAAAGCCAGAGACAGACATAGACAAAGCCAAAGAGAGAGAGAAACCGGAGAGAGAGACAGGGAGACAAAGCCAGCAAGACGGAGAAACAGATAGGGAGGGACAAGAGATAACTCAAAAAACGTGTTCTGGATCAAACGGCGTCCCATAGCCATTAAGATAAATGAAAGCCTCTCATCTCCGCCCAGAATAGTTTATGTAAATTCTCAGTTGTGCCTCCTCAGGGATGTTTGTAACCTTTGCCAAATAGTAAACAGCAGACTGTATCTCTTTTTGTATATCCTTTGTATTTAGGACAATCACATTATCATAAATTGAGCAGATATAGAGGATCCACTTGTATTCAATAAAGCAGCTCTCTGAAGAGTTAAAGTCAGCATGCCTTACCAAGTGATACCAAGAAATTTGTACTGGCTGCACTAAGAGTTTTGTAGTAGGTTGTGCTCAATCGGAAGAGTATGGCACTAAAAATACAAGGGTTAAGGCTTCAGTTGGGGCCACTCATCCTAAAAATGTATTCATTCAAGGTAACGTCAAACACTTTAGATATGCACTACCAGTCAAAAGTTTGAACACACGCATTTTTCTTTATCTGTTACTATTTTCCACATTTTAGAATAATAGTAGAATTCAAAAGTATGAAATAGCACAAATGGAATTATGCAGTAACCAAAAAAGTGTTTGCCTTGATGGAAAGGCAAAGGCTTTGGAAATAAACTCATACATAGGCATCAACTTCACTATTTATATTTGTCTAAAAAACACATTTCAAGCATTTAAGCACAAGTCTTTCGATCAAAATGGATTTAAGATAATAGTGCATTTAATCAGGTGTGGTAGTGTAAGTGCCCAGCAAATGGTCAAAAAATGAATATAGCTGTATATAAATGACAAGAATATCTAATACAAATATTGGACTTGGCAGATAAACAAAGATAAACTTGCCTTTAAACAGGCCTGTGTTGAAAGAAATGGGCATTTTCATCTTTCATCAAAGATTAATTTGGACATTTATATATTATATGGAGGCTGTAAAAATGTCTAAAAGGGATGCATTGGGTTCAAACGTCAACCTGGCTCTGTAAAGAATGTGTTTGAAGTGTTTTAATAAGACACACATCCTTCATCTGCCTACTGGCACACAGCTGGCCTGGCACGCAAATCAACACCCTCTCTCTCATCACACACACACACACACACACACACACGCACACGTAATAAACACAGATGCATACTAGGTTTCATGGGGAAATTGCATTTTGTAGTTTATTTTGACATCATTCTGTCTGCTATTCCTTTCTTCTTAACCATAATATTTAATTATTACAAAATACTTGCACTGAAAGAGCTGCTTTGATCATATTTTGCTTTTTATTTCCTTTTTTGTACATGAACAATTCAAGCATCTAATCACACCTGTGGAAGGGTTTTTTGTGTGTGCTTTTGTAGGTGTGTTTTCAGATCATACTCAACTTGTTGACTGCTAAACTGTGTGACAGACCCAGAGAGGCTCTGTTTTTGTAGTCATTACAGAAAAGCCCCCCGTTCTCCGTCCCCGCTCCTCCTACTTAAAGCAGTTGCTCTGGTATAAGTGCCCCAAAGCCGTTTGAAGTGTTTGGCAGTAAACAATCCATCTGAGACAATCCAGAGTGGTGGTCCTAATATGGAGCTGTTTCACTCACTGTTGATCAGGAGAGGAGGAGGAGAGGTGAGAGGAGGAGAGGAGAGGAGAGGAGAGGAGAGGAGAGGAGAGCGGAGGAGAGCGGAGGAGAGGAGGAGCAGGGAAGAGCAGGCAGCAGTATGTTCATTAGCAGGGATTACTGTCCTCCAGCACCATAAAACTACACAGAATGCCCCTTGCCACAGGCAGCAACTATGCCTGTGGGAGCCTGCTGTTTTGTGTCAGAGAGGCCGACTGGTTCATGTTAGCAACAAGTAGTAGAGAGTGTGCAGCCATTGTAGGAATCTCCTCTGACGCATCAGCAGCTTGATGAGTAAATGTACTGTTTACAGCTGTATTAGAACACAAAACTAAAAATAATTTACCTCCAACAAAGCAACTAGATAGGAGCACAAACTGGATGTAGTGCAGCAAATTTGCAGTAAAACTAATACTTATTACTTAACTATAAACTAATAATAATAGAACAGAATAGATCTGCATACACTACCAGTCAAATGTTTGGACACATTTTTCTTTATTTTTACTATTTTTCAGATTTTAGAATAATAGTAAAGACATCAAAACTGTGAAATAACACAAATGGAATTATACAGGTACCAAAAAAGTGTTAAACAAATCAAAACTATGTTATATTTTAGATTCTTTAAAGTAGCCTTGATGGAAAGGCAAAGGCTTTGGAAAGAAATTCATACATAGGCATCAACCTCACGATTTATATTTGTCTAAAAAGCAAATTTCAAGCATTTAAGCATAAGCGTTTAGATCAAATTGGCTTTAAGAGAATGAAAAACATAGTACATTCAATCAGGTGTGTCCAAACTTTTGACTGGTATAGTGTAAATCTGTCAGTGTAAGTCTGTAGTCTGGTTGAATTAACAGAACTTCTTTCTGAATCAAAAAATAATAAAAAGACAGTAAAATGACTGCAATGAAATGGTTCTGTTGTTCATGATTAATACACGTAGCAGAAATTATAGAACAGAATAGAATAGAATAGAATGCCATAAAAGTGATGCCACCCCTTGCACGACACTGTAAGCTTCACCACCACTGACTGTACATTGATGCAGTCCAGGTGACGGGGTCCAGACTGTTTACAAAACCATGTGAATCCCCAGTAAAACCACAAGCATCGGCTGCAACATGGTAACATCTTTCATGGCCTAATAACGAGGGAGAGAAACTCCGCTAAACCAGCGATCAAAGGCAGATGTTGGAAGTGGACCGGGGCTATTTTGGAACGGACCGGCCAAGATTTATCTCCGAGGCTCTCCCTTCTGCACACACGCATACACACGCACACACACACACACCCTTTCTCTTTCTTTTCTCTCCTCTCTGTTAATCTCTGTGTATTTCTAAATGCCCACAACCACACTCTCTCTCTCTGTCTCTCTCTCTCTCTCTCTCTCTCTATCTCTCTCTCTCTCTCTCTCTTTCTCTCGCTCTCTCCCTCCATTGGGCCAGTTAGTAGCATATCCTGGAGGAAGTCCAGCGGTTTAACAGAGGCGACCCTGCGCAGGGTTGCAGCCTCCTTGTGCGTGTGTGAGTGTGTGTGTGTGTGTGTGTGTGCATGTGTGCCTTGTGGCTCCCCCACTTTTACTTACACACACATTCTCCCTCCCTCCCTCCCTCTCTCTCTCTCTCTCTCTCTCTCTCTCTTTACACACGCTCATGGTGTGATCCAGCTGAGTGGGTGAAAAGCGAAGGAAGGAGTGAAAGAGAGAGAGAGAGAGAGAGAGAGAGAGCAACAAGCAGTAAGTCATTCATTGCAGGCAGTAAGTTTGAGACAGGAAAGCAGAAGCAGGCAGTCAGTTTGTGCAGGCAGTAAATTATAGAGGGAAGGAAACAGACAGTAAAGTTATAGAGAAAGTTAGTGAGTTAGAGAGAGAGAGAGAGAAAGAGAGAGAGATTGCAGAAGGCAGTAGTCAATCACTCAGCACACAGACGTGGGCAGACCAGCAGAGAGAGAGAGAGAGAGAGAGAGAGAGAGAGAGATTGGAGAAGCCAGTAGTAAGTCCCTCAGTCCAGGCAGTAAGTTACAGGCAGGCAGGCAGATTTTCTTGGCTTGCATGCAGCGCTCATGACAGGACTAGGAGCCGGGGACGCGGGACCAACCGGAGATCTGCAGGTCCTAGTGGACGAGCCAGAGCCAAACTCTCTCCCTGCACAGGTAGGACTCAAAACCTCATACAGTAACACAGTCAGTAGGCTATATTGGGCTACATCTATCGAGTTACAAAGGGTTATGCAATTGAAAACAAATCCCCAAAACTTCCCAATGTTTCCTGATACAATGTTCAATAAGCAGTGAGAGTTTTGGCAAGTATTGGTTGGCAGCAAACTTTTGTTCTTGGAGGTGAAAACTGATTCTGAAGGCTAAGAAAAGACCGCAAGACATTTTTTCCAATCTTGATTTAAAAATGGTTATTGGATTGCAGGAGCATGGTGCAATAAAAGCAGACAAAGCATTTTATTTGCCTCTTTTTTTATCTTTTGGATGGTTTTGAGTGGGGGGTGCGGGTTCCCCCTTTTCTCACTCCTTTGTTCCCGACACACAACAAGCATGCATCGAGAGCAAAAGCATAAGGATAGAATAGATGCAACTCAGGTTTTGCAGACACAGCAACGACAAGGTCATGTTAATAACTTACTAAGGACATTATGATAAGTAATTCAAAGTTAGGGTATGGTGTTATGGAAATGCATTAAGCCTTGTTCCAGATAGAAAAAGTACACATTCCTGTAAGATAAGATTTATTATATAGGTTTATTTGAGGTTACGTTGCACTTAATCCATGAGAAGTGAAATACACAATGTCAGGACATATGGGTTCAGTTTAGGACAGATTAGTCTTGAATAAATTATCCCACACTAAAAAATATGCCTTTTCTATCTTCAGCTGAGATGTCTCTGAACAAGCATGGTGAAAACGCAAAGGTGCACTTACACAAAGTGTATGCAGAAATATGCAGAAATTACATAAGGATGGGCTATATAAAAGTCATAAA
>NW_027283223.1:120000-185000 GCF_046629955.1 Centroberyx affinis | reverse complement strand
TTATTGTCATAAGCATAACAAAACAGCGAGAAGCAGGTAATGCTATGAAATTCTTTAGCGTAGAGCTAGCCACAATAATGTAATAAGTGTTCAAAAGTCTTATGGCTGGGGGAAATGACCATTCGATCCATTCAAGTTCTGTGGTTGAAACAGATTGTGCATATTAAAGCTATATCATATTCTGATTACGAGGTACTTATAACGTGTTCATCTTGTAGTTGTGATGCCTTCAGGAAACACTTCAGGTTAAGTTTTACCCCTGCTTTTCCTCTAATACTCATTTATGAATGTATACTGTACCTGAATTTACGTTGTCACTACAATGTTTTTATGCAGACTCCCCCTGCACACTATATTACCCAACAGCAAGTCCCACACAGAGAAACACCAAAATCTAAGCAGTTATTCAGTGCTTTGTTTTGATTTAGTTCAAACTTCTGCTGAGTATTTAATGTCTCTTACAGGCCCGTAGACTAACTCTGTAAACTGTTTTGATTTGCAAAGCCATTAGAGTGATTTGCAATACTATTACACACATTACCAGATTAAGATTTTCCATTTGCATGACAGTTGCAAATATTACAGTCATTTTCTGCTGAGATTATGCCGGTAACTGAATCTCTACCACAACTGGTGATGTAAGAGCTCTTGATTTTCATACAGTATTTACAGTGTCACCAGTACAATTCTCTGTGAAGCGTTTACTGGTATTGCTGTGTGACGTAATCCTTTGGGTTACACTGGTCTACTTTTTACTAATGTGGTCTCTCTGTAAAAACCACGTATTGAGGCAGAAATGTGAAAGTATTGAATATTGAGCCAGGAATCTGAAAATAAAATATCAAATAACCAGCACCCAATATAAAAACGAAGCGATATTACCACTAAGAGGGAGAACCTGAAGCATATAAACTTCACGTTAGCGTGGAGCGGTTTCACTAGACCGTGAACAAACGGATAAAAATAGCAGCCAAATATGACACCACATAAATTGCTGAAGGATAAAATATGATTGATGAGATGACGTTTTGAAGTAACGGGTTCACTTTTTCAGTCTGGGGGCCAAATTTGAGATTTTTTTTGTCCCATCCTTGATTCCAGACCAATGAAAACATACTCTTGTATACATATAAATATATCTTATATATTATATGGGGACCCCTGTGACCCGATTTAGTCCTGATCCTGAGTTTAAGAAACGCTGATCTAAACAATGATATTCAAATGATGAAACTGTGGCATTGGATATGTTAAAATGTCACAGAATTATGTGTGTGTGTGTGTGAGAGAGAGAGAGAGTGAGAGAGAGAGAGAGAGAGAGAGAGAGAATTTGTTTTGTTTCTCACTATAAACTGTTTGTAGAGTGTCTTTAGCATAGCACTTCTTTGGAACACTAAAGCAAATCAAATGACTCAAACATTATCAGTGGTGTGTGTGTGTGTGGGCTGTTGTACAGTACAGTAGTCTATGTGTGGCAGTCATGGAGTCAGCTTGGTACATTAATACCAATGGAGCGAAGCAGACAGTGGAATTGGAGTATTGCAGTCATGTAGTATAAGCATTACATCAGTGGTTCTCTTGACAGACATTCATCAAACATTCATCATTATTTATTTAGCAACCCAAAATGTTATAGTGTTCTTTGGTACAGGATAATTAAATGTGTCTTGTTTTTTGATTGATAACTCGCTACCTTAAAGTGTTTTATTCAACTCTTTAATTTTCCTGTGACCCATTAGCCCTGGTTTTGAAAAACAAAAAACACTGCATTACATAGTGCTTACAGACACACACACACACACACACACACACACACACACACACACACACACACACACACACACCAGGCAAAACACCCACCAGCTTTTCTTCAAATAGATTCCTCCCACAGGCCAAGCTTACTCTTCCATGGGCCAGAAGGGGAAATAAATTGACTACAACATTTCATTTCCAGACAAAACTATATTCTGGTTTCAAGGCAGATGAAAATTGTAGAAGAAACACAGTTTTCAGAAAAAATGCCCCCCCAGGAAGTATTTATTTGACCCAAACACTGAGGGCCTTTTGCAGGATGTTTAAGGATACTGGGAGACGGTTTTACCACAGGACTGGGTTGGGTTGGCTGGTGTGGGTTGGATTGGGGAATAAAACTAGACTGGAATGGCTAATTTGGGCTGGTATGGGCATGGGGTGAACCGCAGGGCTGGGCCGGGCCTGAGCGGGTTTTGTTGTGGTGCGAGCTGGAATGCATCTTGGGTACTGGAGGCTGACCGTGGTTGAAGGGGACAGGACGTTCCTGCTGAACAGCTGTGCCCTGGAAACGCTCCGGGCAGCGCCAACGCTGGTCCAAATGGTTTGGAGACGGTTCAGTGACTAAACGGGGAAGTGGAGTGTAAAACGGGAAAATGCTTTTGAAAGGGCAGAGGTCTGAGTCAGCAGCTTGTTTCAATGGGGAAATTAATTTGGGGTTTATTTTGAGCGACAGATCTTGAAATCTGTAGTTGAAGTTACACACAGGTCTATAAAGTATACCAGACTCTTTCTTTGGAGCAAATACACTGAATGTACAAAATATTACAGACACTTACTCTTTTCATGAAGTGCACTGATGAGGTGGATCCAGGTAAAAACCTTTATCCCTTATTGATTTCCCTTATTAAATCCATACCATTCACAAAGGAGGCGGTGTAGATAAAGAAAAGCAGACGAGTTAGAGAAGGATTTTGAAGCTTTGAGGCACAGTATGCAAACCTCCTCTACCAAGACCCACCAGTTCTCACACAGACAGAACTGACTGAACTGAAATTAGCTGAAACGAAATAGACTCCCATTCTGCAGCGGTTGGGCCCACTCAGCGCCTCTCCCCATGCGTTCTCCCTCTGAGGCCAGTCTGGTGTTTGCACTGGCAGAGGTCTTGCCCTTGTGTTAACACATATCTCTCATCAGGCACACAATCATGCACACAGATACAAGCAAACACACTTGCACCCAATCACACACACACACACACGCACAAGCACAATGAAAGCTGGCAGCTGAAAAGAAGATTCAAACAATTCTTTTCGGGGTTGGAATAACAGTTCGCTAGAAGTGTATCGTTGCATGCAATGCTTGCAGTGAAAAGAAATTAACTTTTACGTTTGCTTCATTTGACACGATTGATAGTTTGGCGGTCAAAGAGTATTCAATGGACTGTAAAGTGCGTCCCCAGATGCATTCTCAGCTGTTTCTGTCTGTAGCTCGCTAACATACCCAGTCTATTATTCACAATGGAACAGCACCATCTGCACTGACAGGCTTGTTCCACTGTGTGAGAGACTGGAAGACTGTAAGGGGGCTGCGGTTTGATACAGTTGGACTGAGTCAGCGTGTGTGTGTGTGTTTCTGTGTGTGTGTGTGTGTGTGTGTGTGTGTGTGTGTGTGCGTGTGTGTGTGCGGGTGTGTGTGTAGGTGCATGGTGCTTCTTGCCAGACCCTCTGGACTCGCCTATTGCCTCTGATCACACAAGAGACCCATGACTCACTTATTTTGCCATAAAAATGCACACACGCACACACACACACGCACACACACATACATGCATGCACCAGGCATGGAGTCCAAAGCAAATGGCTGTGTGGCAAAAATCTACACTTGCCATCACTATTAAGCCATAATAATAATAATAATGATAATAATAATAATTATAATAATAATAACTTTATTTGTATAGCACCTTTTAACAAGACTGTTTACAAAGTGCTTCACAGAATTAAAAGGCATAAAAACAAAGAAATAAAAGGAGTAAAACAATAAAAAACAATAGTTAAAAAGGATAACAAAGGATACAATTTAAATGCACAGAAGTAAAAGAAAAAAAACACCAAATACATGTAAACCAATTTACCACCACCTAATTAAAAGCAATTGTAAAAAGATGTGTTTTAAGATGCTTCTTGAAAGTGCTGAGAGTTTCAGTGGCTCTTAACTTATCTGGGAGGGAGTTCAACAGTTTAGGTCCAAGGTAGCTAAATGCTGACTCACCACTCTTGAGCCTAATTTTAGGGATGGTCAACATACCGCTATTGGATGATCTAAGTGATCTACATGGTACATATATCACTATCATATCGCTGAGGTAGGGTGGGGCGAGACCATGAAGACATTTAAAAACTAACAAGATGATCTTAATATCAATTCTGGAAGATACAGGTAGAACGGGTGTAATGTGGTCTCTCAGTCTAGTGCGTGCTATTATTCTTGCAGCGGCTTTCTGAACTCTTTGAAGAGTAGTAATTGAGTTCTTCGGTAATCCAGATAGGAGGGAATTACAGTAGTCTAGCCTGGTTGTCACAAAAGCATGCACAAGTTTTTCAGTCAGCAGTGGAAAGCATGTCACGGACCTTAGAAATATTACGTAAATGATAAAAGGCCGTTTTGCACACATTACTCATATGGTTCTTAAAACAAAGATCACTGTCAAAAATTACACCAAGATTTCTGACATGATCCTTGGCCTTCAGGGATAGGAAGTCAAGATGAGGCAGAATGTCATCTCTCTGTGCTTCATTACCAATGATCAGAACCTCTGTTTTGTCTTTGTTTATTTGTAAGAAGTTCTGAGACATCCACAAGTTGACATGATCTATACACTGCAGCAGGGAGTTAATGGACTTGTGAGAATCAGGTGCTATAGATAGGTATAACTGTGTGTCGTCAGCAAATTGATGATAGCAAATGTTATAATTCTTAATGATATCGGCAAGAGGAAGCATGTAAAGGCTAAATAACATTGGCCCCAAAATTGAGCATGGGGAACACCACAAGATAAAGCATGATGCTTGGAGACGAAGGTATCCAGCACAACATAATATTCACGATCTGTGAGATAGGGTCTGAACCAGTCTAACACTGAGCCGGAGAGTCCAACCCAGTGTTCAAGCCGGGGAAGTAAAATCTCATGATCGACCGTATCAAATGCGGCACTGAGATCAAGAATAATTAAAATAGACAGGTTGCCTGAGTCTCTGTTCACTTTCAAATCATTTAAAACTTTTACAAGTGCCGTTTCGGTGCTGTGGTGGGCCTGAAAGCCAGACTGAAACAAATCATAAATATTATTTGTGTTGAGGTAGTCATTTAGCTGAATGGACACTACTTTCTCGATTATTTTGCAGAGGAAAGGAAGATTAGAAATAGGTTGGTAATTACTAAGCACATTGGAATCAAGATTCCTTTTCTTTAGCAAGGGTTTAACAATAGCTGTTTTAAGACTATGAGGGTATACACACCATGCTGCAGTGATAGATTGACAATATTTACAACATCGGCTGAGACGGAACTAAAAATAGTGGAAAAAAGGAATTTGGGGCTATCAAGTTGACTATCAATCAGGTTTGAGAAGTATGACCTCCTAGCAAGCTTCATTTCCCTGTTTAGCATTTTCAAATTATTTTTACAAATATCCTTATGAACTAGTAGTTTCGTACTCCTCCATTTTCTTTCAGCTCTTCTGCATTCTCTTTTTAAATTTAAAATAGCAGTAGTGTTTCTCCAAGGGGCTTTTACCTTGCCAGAGATTGTCTTAGTTTTTAGAGGTGCAATGGAATTAATACAATCAGTCAATCTGGAGTTGAATTTCTCAACTAAAATATCACAGGCTTGAGCAGTGAGAGGAGGCAGTGAGAGGAGGCAGAGAGCATACGAGATGTGTAAAAGTTGCAGCAGAATCATCTTTAAGATAGCGCCTAGTGATTGTCCTAGTATCCCTCTTAGTACTGGTACAGACAGACATTTCAAAGAAAATACAGTAGTGGTCTGAGATAGAGCCAAATCTAGAATCTCTGACATGTAGCCCATGTGAAATAACCAAGTCCAGGGTATGGCCATGTCTGTGAGTGGGGCCTGACACATATTGCATTAAATCAAAAGAGTTAAGTAGCAAAATAAATTCAGCAGTTACAGGATCAGTGGACATATCCATGTCCATAAATGTTAATATTTCCACTCTTGGAGGTTTCTTGTTTTGCGGGTGATCTGACAGCTTGGCAGTAGAGATGGCAAGACAACCAGGCTGCATGGAAGTGAGAGAGACAGGAAGGAAGACAGAAAAAAACAGCCAGATAGCAAGGCAGGACGAAATTGCTGAGTTTGAATCCATCTCATTACTTTTATTGCATTTCATCTCTCCTGCCTTTGCTGCATTTCTGCACTGCACGCGATCTAATAAAATAGAGCCTACTGTGCATAATATGTCTTGTATCTGCAGTCTTGCGGTCAATTTGTCTCCACACCATCGGGGAATATTCCATTTTTTTAATTAAAATGACACTGATTGTGAAACAATCTTTAAAAAGAATGTTTTGTTCCAGTTGCACACCTCCTCTCCTGACAGGACAGCAGGTGAAGTCTCGTCTCCATACCTCAGATGTATGTATGCTGAGACACATGTTAACACTCACACACAAATGTAAACTTCCTGCCAGTTGAAACTTAGGTAAAAGCATTAATTACGTGACAGACAGACAGCATGTTTGAAAGCAGGGGAGGGAGAGAGAGAGAGGGAGAGAGAACATCAGGGTCGACTTAGTGGAGGCTAGAAAACATTCAGGGGGCACCAGAAGGAGAGAATAGCACCATGTTTTAACTCGTCATGTGTTTGATAATGTTAACAGATAACAAATGTCTCTTTCTCTTCCTCTAAACCCCTTTCCCTGTTTCCTCTCCCTCTCTTCCCCACGTTTCTCTCGCCCTCACTTTCCACCTCGCTCTAATTCTTTCAACATGTGCCGTGTTACTATGCAAGTTGTCAACATGTCTCTATAGGCCACCAAGACAAATCCCTGTGTATTTATTGTACGCATCGCATAAAAGCAACTGATTCTGCCAACCTTTGGATTTTCTTTACTTTCCTCCATATTAGATCTTTCCCCTAATATAGAATCACACTCTCTTTAACTCTTTCTCTCTCTCCTGCTCAACATTTTCTTTATTTGTTTTATATTCATGGGGGAGCTGTAGGGTGAATTATTGTTTCTTGTTTTTGACCTGTGCACTATTTGTGTTTCTGACCTCTGGTCTTATTTCTTTACCTCACACTTCTCTACTGCACATAAACTTTGCAAAGACGCAGTCATATTTCACTGTTGACGTAACTGCAATTTTGGTGATTTTCATGTTTTCAGTCCCACTGAAAGAGTACACGTTCCTCTGTGGGTTGAGAGAAGTCTCTGATCTCTTGGACTTATGAAACCCTTTCAAAACCCCTTGGGTAATGTCAAAAACACATTGTGATCAAGCTAAAAACAAGACTGTGTTCATTAGCTGCTAAAAAGTTGATTTGGAAAAAGAAGGTTTTCAGTTACAATTTATTAGTCTTGTTTATTTATTACATATGCGGTCTGAGTGCTGTTGCTTTGAGCCTTGTGCTACTTACTATGACTGTAGTAGCTTCTAATGTTGGCCATCTGGGAATTAAAACTCATACAACCTACTGTTGCGCCAAATTACAGTGTCAGCTAAATCACTACATTTAAATGTAAATGTAAATGTGAATGAATTTGTGTGAACTGAAGTGGTTAATGAAGCCCTTTGTAACTTCTTCCTCTCTCTCTCTCTCTTTTTCTCTCTCTCTCTCTTTCTCTCCTCAAACGCACAGCTGTGACCGGCCTCCTGTGTCCCATCACACCAACAGTCTTCCAAGGCTGACCTGATTACCAAGAGGACTCCCTCTCCTCTCCTTTCCTCTCCTCTCCTCTCCTCTCCTCTATCATGCATCTCCTCGCCACCCTCTTCCTCTTGCTGCTGCTCCGGTCAGCTGAGCCCCGGCGAGGCCCTCGGTCGGGGGCCGGGCCGGTGGAAGGGGAGGGCAGGGGCCGAGTGCGGGGCAGAGGCAGGGCCGGGGTGGTGAGGCGCCAGGCTCACGAGTGTAAGGAGTACATGGAGGCAGGAGAGAAGTACCTGGACTGCCAGGACAGACAGCTGACCACCGTGATGCAAGACTGGCCCAAAGATATACACCACCTGCTGCTGGCAAGAAATAAGATACAGGTAATTACAGCTAGCCGCAATGAACCACAGACAGTTTGGGCTCAAATCCCTGCTGCAGATGTGAAACAGCAAAGAGGCAAAGCAGGGTAGACCAAAGACACAAACCACCTGCTACTGTCCAGAAACAAGATACAAGTAACTAGAATGAACAAATTCTGTATTGTGGTTTTGTGTAACAGAAGAGAATAGAATAAAACAGACTTTTTTTCTTTCCATGCAGCACATTAACGTGCTGAGATTTAGTGCCTCAAGCCTCTTACTCTGACCCTAAACTTGGCTAGTTTGTTGATACTATGAGCATCTGTTCACCATTTATTTGGGGCCTAGATCAAAGAGAGATTTTTCTGTAACGTGTGTGTGTGTGTGTGTGTGTGTGTGTGCGCACACACAGGACGTGTGTGCTGCAGGTGTTGAGAGGAACAAAACAAAAGGCTTTGCCAGAGAATTATTAAATAAAGTATGAAAATGAATGAGTTTATATCACTGAACAAATATGTGGTAAGTAATTACAATTAAGCGTTAAACGTTGAGTTGTGTTGATAAACGTATGAATGAGGGAAGGAATGAACTAATTGGATTTTTTTCTTTTATTTACATCTGGATCTCTAGCCCTATTGGGTTTTTCAGAAAAACATGGTAATAAAATGTTAGCCTTAAATCTTGATCTTAAAGTGTATGCTAGAAGGATAACAATTAATTACATTGCATGTTTTCCCAGTTTAGGAAGCTGACAGGCCTTGATGAGTAAGTGAATAAATGAACAAACAAACAATTGAATGAATGATTACAGTAAATGAATGAATGAATGTAAGAAATGAATGAGAGTAAGAAATGAGAAAGAAAGAAAGAAAGAAAGAAAGAAAGAAAGAAAGAAAGAAAGAAAGAAAGAAAGAAAGAAAGAAAGAAAGAAAGAAAGAAACCAGCCAACCTTCCAACCAAACAAACAATTCAGTTTCAGACATCAAGTACACACATACATATTTATACCACCCACTACACTACCACTACAATCCAATGACAGAAAATCCACAACCCACAAAAACAAACAGGTGAAAGTAAATTGACCTCTCCCCCCTGCAGGTTCTGAGGGACAACATGTTCTCCCAGTTCAGCCAGCTGAAGAGCCTGGACCTGCAGCAGAACGACATCTCCATGGTGGAGGAGCGGGCGTTCAGCGGCCTGTCGCAGCTCACCACCCTGCTCCTGCAGCACAACAGACTGAAAACGGCCTCCGAGGAGGTCCTGCTCCCCCTGCCCCGCCTCACCTACCTCCGTCTCTACGACAACCCCTGGAGCTGCACCTGCCCGCTGGACAGCCTCATCAGGACCCTGCAGGTGCCCAGCAACCGAAACCTGGGCAACTACGCCAAGTGCGCGGAGCCCCACTCCCTGAAGGGCCAGAAGCTGAAGAAGCTGATCGTGGAGTCGCTGTGCGCGGACGACAACCAGGTGGACAGGAGGCCGGGGGGCGGAGAGGGCAGGCAGCCGAGCGCACCGACCAAAGTGAAGCCGGACGCCACCTCCATGTGCCACACCTACATGTTCCCCAAGCCCCTGCTGGACTGCAGCAGCAAAGGTGAGAGACTGTCAAGTTCTGTTGTATTGTGTTGTATTATGGTATGTTGTTTTGCTGTTTTGTGCTTTGCAGTGTCGTGTTACATTGTCAAGTCAAGTTCATTCAAGTCAAGTCAGATTTTATTTGTATAGCATTTCATACAAAAAGCAACACAATGTGCTTCACAAAGCCAAAGTAAGAGCAATACATGTATAGTAAAATACAGTAAAATAAGAACATATATGTCATCATACATAAAAACATACATAGCCTACACATGCACACATGCAGAGGACATAGACAATTTAAAGTGTATATACATTGTGTCCTGTCGTGTTTTCTCATAAAATCTTGTGAAATGAGCACAACCACAAACGCAGATGATGTGCTGTGGACACAAATTATATGAAAATTAGGTGCTACATTCCTCTGCCGCAAAATTATTATGTTGCTGTACTGTAGTGTCATGTTGTGTTTTAGTGTGCCATGACGTGTTTTATGGCGTCATGTTGTGTTTTATCGTCATGGCGTCATGTTGTGTTTTATCGTGCCATGACGTCTTTTATGGCGTCATGTAGTGTTGTGTCGTGTTTTATCGTGTCACGTGTTGTGTCCTGTGTTTCGATGGGTTACATTGTGGTGTGTATTGTGTTCTGGTGTGTTGTATGGTTTGGTATTCAGTGCTTCTCTGCTCTGTTGTATATAAGATACTGTCTCTATTCTATTCTATTGTACTCTGATCTAATTTGAAGTATGCCTTCATTGACTCTGCAGAGTTGTGTTCTGAGCTGGGTCGGTTGTAACCAGCTCAATCTGTTTGTGTTTTCGGTTTAAATGCTGGGTCAGCCTGTGGTAGAAGGCAGCAATAAAGGAAGAGGAAGGAAAGAGGCAGGCATCAGTCTGAGGGGAAGAGAGATAATGGGAGGGAGAGAGAGAGAGAGAGAGAGAGCAGGGGAGGGGGTAAGGGAGAGAGAGTGCTTTTCCAATTTATTTTTGCTTGCAACTCCAGTTCCAGTTTTCACATCTGGTTCTCTCTCTCACTCTCTCTGTAAAAATGCCACTATGAGGCTGCTATCAGACTGGCTGTAACCTCTCCGGCGCTCCATAAAGATTCTGTTTCAAAATTGCTTTTCAAAGACACACTGGAGGCAGAGACGACAAATTTCTGCACGCAGATCGCACTGGGCTGGGGGTTTACTTTCATGTGGGTTCTTTATTCTGCTTTCCTCTCTCATCTTCTCCCTCTCATCCCCTCTTCTCTCTGTATCTTTTATCTCTTTCTTTCCTGCAGTGCTAAAACATGCCTCCTTTGACACCCAAATAGCAGTAGCTGACAATTCGCCGTGCTGAATGATTGTCTCTGTTCGCGGCACGGACCAAGTAAGCTCTAAGATTTAAATGAGCGATTGAAATCATTTATAAATGGAGAGCTTATGCCCTCAAGAGAAAGCCATCTTTCAGAGAGCACCGACAAGCCAAAACCACACAATGCTGTGTCTGTGTTTTATAGTTGCTCAAGGAAGCTTTTTGCATATTTTCCGAATTATTTTTTTCTACAGTAAGGCTTTTCAATTGATTCTTTATCTGAACCACTGTAAGGGCTCTGTTTTCTCTCAGGCTGGTTCTCTTATCCATCTCTCCTCATCTTTCCCTCTTTCTTTTGCCTGTCATCACTCTCTCCGTCTCTCCTTCTTAACCCTGTCCCACCATGAATGTGATTGTGAAAGTTGTTTGATATGCTGCCAACTATTGTGAATGATGTTCACTTCATATTTTCTGTGATGGCTTTGCAAACTGAATTTCCTTCAGGACAACAAATGGTATTGTACGGTATTACAGTTTATTATAAAAGTTTCATTATTGAGCCCAGTAACTCATATTTTTTCAGACACTAAAGTCTCTGAGTATAGTATAAGCTAATGGCACTGCATCATTAGCTAACTATTATTCCTTCATCTGATTATCAAGGCTATGTTCTGCACTTTCTCTGTGTCAGCACAGACACACCATGACTAGAAGCAGCACCGGTGCACTGCATCATAGGTGCAATGAATTCTGGTCATTGTAGTCCACTGATGCTTTCAGGGCTTGGCAGCATTAAATCTAGATTGTTTGAAAACTACATCGACAAGCAGCTGCACTGCACTCTAAATGAATCAAATACAAAAATGTACTCGATGGGTTGATTTTATTTATTTATTTATTTAAACTTTATTTTACCAGGTTGTCTCATTGAGATGCAATCTCTTTCTCAAGAGAGACCTGGTCCAAGAAATTACCGTGTCATCAGTGATGTTACATGTGACATACAAAATTAGATACAAATATACATAATTACATTACGAATACAGCAGATTGTGTGGGAAACACTGTTATGGTGTAGTATCATATGGCATGGTTTCATATGGTATGGTATGGCATGGTGTCATGGTCTTATATCGTATGGTATAAGCTATGCTATATGCTGTGCTGTTGTCTTGCAAACCTTGGGACAATATATGGTACAGAACAATATGATATCCAAATATACTGATTATATACGATTATATCTTATTGCATCGTATCTCCCTGTTCAAATATTCCTCAAACTCCCTTTCTCTCTCTCCAACCTCTATATTTTCCTCTGGCCTCTCTCTCTCCCTCTTTGTCCCTCCCTCTCTCTCTTCCGTGGTTGAAGGCTGTTCCATTGAGGTGAACCACAGCAGATTCCAGTGAATTCAGGCTCCACATCCTTAGACCAGTACCATACAGTGCGGTTAGGCAAAGTTGATGTGGGATTTCGTAAGGCAGCGTTTCTCAAAAACGGGACTAGGACTCGGAATTATCCCCTGGTATATCAAAATAGGTCTTCAAATTGCTCTGGAGGAATTGGGGACTTGACCTGATGAAGATTTGTGCCTGTAAAGTTCAACATATTCTGTCATCATAAACTTCCCTGTTCCCTATAATGTCAATCCATGCTGTCCTGAATTAGTGTTGTATACACTGATAGGCACCGTACAAGTCAAAAACATTGTATGTATCCTGCAAAACTACAATATATGGTCACCATTGTAGAACTCCCTCACTGTATATATCCTGCATTAGTAGCCTACAGCAGTGGTGGTCACGTTTTTCACTTACATTCAAATTTTCTTTAAGCATTTGACTTGTAGATGAAAAACAACATTTTTAGAACTTTTTGAACCAATCATATTTCAAAAGACAGGTTTGATTTACTTTCCTTTGACAGTCTTTTACAAAAACAAGCAAAACTCAGGCTTAGTTGTCACATAGTGTTAGTATCAAAGTCTGGGACAGTGTCAAATGTCCTCAAATCCAGTAAATCACAATATAAAGCCGGTGTTTGAACAAGGGGTGGCACACTGCAGTTTATGGACCAGGCCCTCAAGATCCTGTTCAAGTTGGACGGGGGAACATAGATTTTAAAAGCATCATAAATCATCAACATAAATTTCAGGACATTTGAGAAGGCAGCAGAAGAGGTGACTCAACTGTATGGCAAGTTGGCTGCTTCCCAACCACACACACACACACACATCACACACACACACATCACATACACACACACATCACACAAACACATGCTATTATGTCAGGCTCTCCCTGGACTTCCTGGATAATCGACAGTGGGCATTTAGTCAGCAGAAAAAATGAATCCTCCATAATGTCAGAGGGAGGGAGCGTGAATGAATGAACGAGAGAAGGAGAGAGAGGACAAATATCTACCATCACTCCCACTGTAGGATTTAGCAGCTCGCTCTGCCAGGCGCCAAGAGTTTTCCTGCAGCAGTTTGAAGGTCCCGTTTACACTGGGGACTGCAGCTGTTGACGAAACTGATGTTTGACTTGTGGTTGGATTCAGTTTTCCCTAAGAAAGTTTCGATGCGGGGGTGAAAAGGCCGCTGAAACACCGTGAGAAAAGACCATGGGACAGTGCAACTTTCCACTGAAACCAATAGCTGTGGTATTCTTTTAGGCCAGCTGGCAGTTCCACCTCCTTCCCACTTCACTCCTCTATACCTATGTACTATCAAACTTCATCGTGGCTTACAGTACTGGAGAACATTTTTTTTGTTTTTACAAATTGTCTGTTCTTTACTGAGCAGTGTCTAATGAAAGGCAATTCAAGTGGCATTGTTTTGAAAATTGTTGCTGTTTGGTAAAAAACTAGTTCCTTTTCAGGACCTGAGGAAAACACTCTTGTTTTTAGCTTGATGACAATGGATTTTTAAGTTATCCAATTATGGAAGCTGAAGATGAGGAGCATGCAATCCTTCAGTTGAAGTGAAAACTTCAAAATCATCAAAATTTGAGTTACAAGGTTTTCACAGGACACCGGTGATATTTAACTTAAACTATGAACTATGAGAGAAAGCTAAACATCATTGCTACAAATGTGCCATGGGACTGTACAGAATCTGTATTTGTTTTAAACTTTGCTTATAAAGATGCAAGTTGTTCTATCTCCACTTAAGATGTAGTACTACCACCTGTACTACCTGAAATGTGCCTTGATCAAGCCGGGACCTTGTTTACTCTTTCAGAGTCATGAAGCAGCTTCAGTGTGCAACCCTTTGGACAGGAAATTAGTCCAGTGCAGGATTCCTATCCCCTAATCCATCTGCTTTAACTCTGAGTTAAACAGAGAGGCATTAGGTCCCATATTTTTAATAATTTAGCATGACTTGGCCAAGACTCCCAGGATCAGGGAGGACATCTAATCACCGGCACACTAATCTGGTCGTTGTAATAGTGATATTGTATAAACAGGGTTGTCAGTGTGTTTAGAAAACGCTCCACCTCTGCCTATATATCTTGTTTTGTGTGTGAGTGATGACAGAGAGTTATGAGACTGTATACATTACATACAGCACAAAGATGTAGAGCATCCATTACTTTAATAGGAAACCCAGAGCCTGGAGGCACAGGGGAAGTTAGAGGGGTTGATGACAGGTTGTTGCACCTTGCTTGTTAAACGCTAATGACGGAAAACATCCAAACTCAACCTGGTGTTCATAAGCTCCAGCCTGGGACCCAAATGAGAAATTCAGGCTTTCATCCTTGTACTTAGGCTCATTAAAACACATTTCTACTCTTCTCATGTAGAGACGCCTAAGCAGCCTGAGCTTGAGGCGTGATCAGTAGTGTAGCTGAGGGTAAACACAAGTATGCAGAATATACCCACCTCTTTTTAATTACTGTAGAAAAGCCACTTCTTCCACTACCACTATACCTCTGGTCCTGACTTTTGTATTTAAGGAAGCCAGGCTCTAGTTACCTTGTGTAAAATATGGCTAAACTGAGGAAGAAAATGACACTTGGCCTCCATACCATCTTGCTTGTTAAATATGAACTAATTTACTGCTGGCTACTGCTTAAAACAGTAAGAGAGCACTTTATGAAATCATTCACCCCTGTCAAGCCGGGGGCATTCGTCCAAACAGTAAAAAATCACCGCACTGTGAACAGCTGACCCTGCAATATCCAAGTACACACAGTAAAAATATTACTTCTACCCTCCCTATTGTCTAAACAGTAAAAAACTTATTGCACCGTCTGCTCCAAATTGATTCTAGAGTATTAATGCACACATAAAGTATATCCTGCAGATTTAGCTGTTTATTTTACTTTTTGCAAATGTGAAACATAATATACCAATGCAGGACAGCTTCTGAAATATATGGTCAGATACTAGCGAAAGGAAAGAAAAACAATCAAAAAGAACTGCAGAGAGGGGCCCAGAAATCTCCCTGGGGCTTGCTAAGGACCTCTCTACTGTAAACATAAATCATCAGCGGTGCGAAGCCGTACCCTCTGGGGTGGGAAGTGTAGATAAATGTGCAGTCCTACTAAATCACGGAAGTGGCTCTATCTCTGTAATTCAGACTATGTAAATACTGCAGGCCTATTATTCAACTGCCATGCATTCACTGCATTGCATCACCCATGTGTTATACTAATACATAGCCTACATGTGTTATACTAATAATGCAGCCTATAGAGGATGTTTTGACAAATTAGCTACTTTAAATTGCTGTAGAAAGTAATTCAAACCTAGCGCTTTGACATAAAGTGAGTGGGCTAATGGTCCAGACGAAATTTACAGCACTGCTGCTATCAGATGAAAAACTCAGATCTCCAGTCTTTAGTGTCAGATTGCAGCTCATACATTTTTGAAAATATACAGTTGGTTTTTAATGGGTGTAATGACCACAAATGTAATCGTAATGTCACACTGCTCAGCCCAAAGAAATACTGTTGATGTATAAATGACCAGCAGTTTTGCTATCATTACATTGGACCACTCATTGAAAAATATGCTGAGAAATGTGCTAGAAAATGTACTGTACAAATAAGGTCTAGTGCTGTGATGATGATGGGGGGGGGGGGGGTATTTGGGTGCTGGGCTCCATCCCACCCCCGCTTGACACAACTGCAAAATGTGTTTTTTGATAGTTGAATCTAAAGCGGACAGATGTTCAAATGCGAGCCAAAGTGATGACTCCAGCAGATCCAGCAGAAACCCAGTCCAAACCCAGCTATGAATGAGTGACCTTCACTTTGCCATGTTTTCTTTTTTTCTCTCTCTCTCTCTCTCTCTCTTTCTCTCACTCTCTCTCTCTGCATGTTTCTTCACTCAGTGGTCCGCTCTGAAGAAGCATATCACAGATGTCAAAATAGGAAAGAGCATTCTATCTGAAAGATTTGCACCATTAAAAATCACAGGATACCCCAAAGGCTCCTGCTAAAATGTTCAATAAACTAATGTTTTCTGACAACACATTCAACTCCAGGAAGGAACAACATTGCTAAAACAGCAGAGGCTTAAACTACAAAATCAACATTAAACTTGCTGGTACATGGGGCTCTGAGTTAAGGAACTGGGAGTAAAAAGTATGAGTGTTATCTATCTCCCGCTCAGCTTTTTTCCAACCAGAATTTGAACCTGGATCCTTCTGGTCACAAAGACTGGTCACTTATCCAACCTTGACACTACTGTCACCCCTGTATAGACAGTTAGTGTGGGCGACTAGCCTCACTTAATGTCAAATAGAGAAGAACACAGATGCATCTCTCTTACACAGCGAGGATTTGTCTTATTTGGCTCAAGTGGTTGATGTCTGGTTTCTCACATGGGAGCCTGGAAATTTGAGTCTTGGCTGCGATATTTCAAACTCAAGAGTGCAAGCACTATTCCAGCTCTTGTAAATTTAAAAATTCACTCTCTCCTTGGACATAGTGTAGATGGACAGAGATACAGACACATGCACCTATAAGACAGGGTGGGATTCCCTCTAGACTTTAAGCTCCCACTATGTGGAGATTGTGGATTTGTAACCTGGAACTTAAGACTCCCAAAGACTTCCAAAAGTATTTCATGCCTCTGCCATGTTCCTGCCTTTGTAAATGTCTCTCTGCTGCACACTCATAGCAGCCACCAGTGAATAGTAATGATTACATTTCCTTACATCGGAGTGTAACATCTACATCTGTGTGCATATGTGTGTGTAAGTCATATTTTCTTATATTTGGTGATGATTTATGGCGCCATGTCTTCATGACATCTGCAACATCTGCAGCAGTAAAGTGTGTATCTGTGTGTGTATGTGTGTGTATGTGTATGAATGTGTGTGCATAAAGACTGCAACATCTGCAACGTCCATAAGCAAAGTGTCCTCAAGCATTTGTTTGACTGAATGATACATGTAAATAAACCGGAGGAAACCAGTCTGCACACACACACACACACACACACACACACACACACACGTACAAACTGTTGCCTTTTTCTCACATTCTGGTCCACAAAATAAGAGACAAGTAACTTTCTATCAAAAATAAACTTTGTTGTATTATCTTCCAGTCAGAATTCACTGCCTAAACATCCTTACATCAACTTCCACTCATCTGCAAACACTTTGCAATCTGCTTCCAAAACAATCACTCCATGCATCAAGGAGACCACCTACACAGTTTTGAACTGAGCAAAACCATGTTATATGACCAGTGTTATTGGCGTAGCAGATGTGGCCACCTATGGCATCTCAAGGAAAAACCACATGACTCCAATTTTTATGTTTTATATTTTTACTAGAATTGAAGGTTTGCATAGTATTTTTCAGATGGAACAAGTTTGATGAAAAGATCCATGATGAAACCCATTCAAAAACCCTTTTAAATATTCAAAAAAGCTGCATTTTTTTAATCCATTAGGTTTTGCTCGAACAGCAGCAATTCAGAGCACCAAATGTCTGGTGTGTGACGCCATCGGGAGACACTTTCTCTAGCTGTGAATCTGGTTCCTATTGTGTATGGAGAAACTCCATAATTGTCCACTGATGACAGCACACTGTAGATTCAAGCCTTCCCTCTCCTGTTTCTAGCTTTGGGACAGATGTTATGACGCTGACAGATCTTGATTTTAACTGTCCCAACATTGTCCGGATGATATAGTATTTCTGAAATGTGCTTAAGCGTGGAACTTTGATTTAAAACTCATGAGAAGCCCGATTATTGTAGTGGGAATACATGGGAAGCACTGTTTCATACATTAGAGTCTTCAAAGAGACTGGGACTGTTACAGGAGGGGAAAACGTCATTGGGCCTACGTGTGTGTGTGTATGTGTGTGTGTGTGTGTGTGAGAGAGGGACAGAGAGAGGGGAAATAGTCTTCCCTGGCACAGACCTGAAATATTGTTACACATGCTGTCACAGTTTACTCCCATCTTGAAAATGTTAAATGTTGCACACAACCCACACAACATCTTGAAAATGTATAAAGTTGCAGACAAACTGTATTTCCAGCACGTCTGCTGATTTCTGCATTCTGCTTTCACATGTCTTAGTCTTCACTTCCAGGTTCATTTCTGTATATACGTATGTCACCTCCATCTGTAAATCTGGTAAAAGTGAACAGCTTACAATGCATATTTGCACATCTGGAGATATTTCTGTATAGCTCTACACACAATGGCTCAAACCTGTAGATCTGTCAACAAAAATGCTGTATCTTTATTTTGTATCTTATTCTCAATATGTTTGTTATAAATGCTGTATTATCTTCTTATCTATGTCCTATTCTCTGCTGCTGCAATGACCCAATTTCCCCATGGCAAGCATTTCAAGTTTAATCTAAATCTAAATGCACTTTTTAAGCCTTAATTGGATTTTAAACTGTTTCTCTCTCCTTTCCTCTCATCCTCCCTTCTTCTCTCTCCTGCCCGCTCCTTTCAGAGTTGAAGTACAATCCCATCAGCTAATGTAATCATTTTGCTGAACTTGATGAATACTAATATTTCTCTGTCTTTCTCTCTCTGTAGAGTTGAAGAACATCCCATCTGACCTGCCATCAGACATCGTGAAGATGGATCTGTCCAGTAACAGCATCAAGCAGCTCAGGCCCAAACAGTTCCTCTTAGCCAAAGATCTCAAGCTGCTCAACCTCAGCAGCAACAGCCTCGCCCTCATAGACAAGGGTACACCCCCCTCCCCCCCAACACACACACACAGACACATACACACACACACACACACACACACACACACACACACAAAACTCTGCACACAAACATGCAGAAGCAAATATGAGCACACAAGCTAATGCAGCTACACCTACGCATACAGAAGTGAGCACATGCATTAAAAAAATATGTGGGTACAAATGCATTTACACACACACACAGACATACATTAGCATACAGCCTTTTGATCTTTCACACACACACACACACACACGAGAGCATGCACACACCTTAGCACATGCCATATATATAGAGATACACACACCCTCCATGATGCACATGCACAGACACATAAACTGTGCACGAAAACATGGCTAATATTGCTTAGTGGCAATATTTTTGTTCCATAATCCTCAGTGTCACAAGACTCTTTGGCCTGTGGTATGAAAGGAAGTATGTGAACCAGGAGCACAGAGAACTAAAGGTCTTCTGATGAATGTTCCTCAAAATGTGGATCTAGAAGATAACCTTTGGCAATTAGAAATATTCATTACCAAACAGTGTCAGAAAGCGCTTAAAAATACATTTAAAAACATTCTCAGAGGTGAAACATTCATCCAAGCTAATTTATGAACGTATGTCATGTGATGGCACAAGATCAGCGAGTGGAGTGGAGTGGTCATTTGGTTCGGAAAAACATGGAAGGCACAGCAATGTAGAAAACATGAGGCTCATGACCTCAGGCTTCACAGAGGCAGTTGTGCTGAACATCCCACACACTGTCCACACATAAAAAATACTAATCTCCATGACAGCGTTATTAAAACACTATGACAGCACAATGTTTGGAGAATATTACCAGCAACTACCCTTTGAGACAACCAAAGATATTACCATGATGCACCAGGAAGTGTATTTTCTAACGAGTGTAATGACAGACGGAAACCTGGGTCAGGCTACAGTTTTACACCAGTTAACCAAACACTTCATCAAACCTAGTCTCAACCTCACTGGAGCCTTATGCTTAACTCTAACCTAAAACAGAGATGGAAAAAACATTTTTTTTGTCATAAGTGTGTCTTGAATCATAAATCCCCATTTTTTGAGGAAAGAAACAAAAAAGGAAAAATAGAAATAGAAGGAGAGAACAGAAATTGATAGCCTATACCAGATGTTAATATTTAATAATAAGTATTTTTCTTCCCGCAAATTCGGCGCATATATAAATCCTGAGCGGTTATTAGGTTATTATACTGTTAAGGCAGAGCTGTTATGGAGCATTTAGTTTCCATAAAACCTGCTCTACACAGTATTTGGTGCACTCATTAGGTACACTAATTAGAGAGAACCATCCAGCAATACTGTATACACACACGCACACACACACACACACACATAGAGGCAGGCGGGCATTCGCACACATACTCTTTTCATCTCACTGTCTTTCTTCCCTGCTCTCTCTCTCTCTCTCTCTGTCTCTCTCTCTCTCTCACTCTCTCTCTCTCTCTCTCTCTCTCTCTCTCTCTCTCTCTCTCTCTCTCTCTCACTGCACTGTTAAAAAAGTGCTGACTCATCGTTCTCTCCAGCCTAATGACGTCTGTGCCGGGTTGCCAGCGTGGCCGTGCCCAGGAGGGAAATCCTTTACCTTATCGTTCACTCGTTACCCTGCAACACGTGTAAACAATCTACTGTACAACTCGGCCCAGTGCGGCTCACAGTCTGCTTGGATGCTGAAGAATAAATTCAGTGTAATTGTGAAGCCTTGTGATAGCCAGTGACATGTGGCTTTAATCACGGTCGCTCCTTCCAATCATGTTCACATTCGGAGTAATGAGAGGATTTGGAATGGTTCTCAAGAGCTTGTTTATTTATCCTGTGCATGCTGACAGTGAATGAAGGAAGAAATGAAGATGAATGGATAAAAATACAGCAGACCTGGATCAATAGTAATAGATGCAGTATTATTTGCAAAAGCCGTTTTGTGGTTGGTTTTGGTCTATTTAGGTGCCAGATGGATGCGGTTTGCCACACAGGACAATGCAATGGGAATCAGAAAGTTTAGACAAGCAAAGGAAAGTCTATTTAAAGGTCAATTTAGTTTGTCTGTCACCGATAATTTGACACTGCAGAAATCCTGCTACTCTGCATCTCCTCTGCGTTACTGCTGCAAGATTTCCCAAACAGTTCTTCCTGTGGGTGGAGCAACACTGCAGCAGCAGACAAACAAGCATGTAACAGGGGGATTCAGGCAGTGGTCTAGTCATACATCTGTAGGTACAGTCTGCAGTTAGGAAGGAAGGAAAGAAGGAAGCAAAGCACACACAGAATCCAGACCACACATCCGATCCCACATGAGTCATTTCCAAGTCCAAGAGTAGGATAATATGCATTATATTTGATATGAAGACTGATAAAATCCAGTATAGCTTGAAATATTCTCACAACAGCTGCAAACTGAACATGGTTCCCACAAAATGGTTCCCACTTCAATTATTTTTATTGTGAAACTGTAAAAATGCCACAGAAAAAGCAGACGACGCCGGCGTGCTTGTGGTCACGATGACTTGAAAAGGAAAACCAGCACAAGCCGACCTGGGACAGTCCGTCTCATGAGCAGAGAGATAAGAGAGACTTCCAGAGGAGAGAGGGGAGATAGGAGCGTCCCTCCTCCCTCCATTACCCCTCCATTACTCCTCCCTCCTCTCTTGTTTCCCTCTATCTATCTTTAGGGTTGGAAGTGAGGGATTACATTTTATGAGATTATGAAAAAAAAAAAAAACACGGCAACTATAATCTGTTGCAGTTATTGAAACACAACACACCAGAGGCATGTCTGTCTCTAGTGTCCACTCTTCTTTTCCTTTCATGTCTCCCTCATCTCTCCCCTCCTCTCTTCCGTTCTAAAGATCAAAGCTAAGCCCAAGGCTGGTGGACAGCGTGAAACAGGCTCCACTGTCCCGTTACTCTCTCACACACACACTCATACACATACACACACACACACACACACACACGGCACGCTAAAGATGTCTGCAACCTATTAGTCACGTCAATAGCCGCCTTTTTAACTCGAGTTAGTTTGGGACCTAGTGATCCTAACAGCCCGGCTCTCTAGATTTATGTTCATGGGTGAGTTGTATAAGAAACAACTGAAACGACTTGTGATTGTCACAGATGATGACAGATTTTCCTTCCCTGTCTCTCACATTTGTGATTGAGATGTGATAAGACTGTGCTTTCTTATAAGTTTGCATGGAAATTTGTCCTGTCTGCCATGTTGTAATGGGAGATTCCCAGATCAAGTATGGATGTGGACTTTACCAATTCAACAGTAATTTCCTATCAGTGTGTAGACAAGAAGTGTTGAGCAGCTCCAGATTTTGCTCCTGATGACAGAATCTTGATTCTCTGGTCGGTTCCCTGTGTTTTCACTTGGCAAATAGCTATTTAATGGTGTACAGTCATGTGAAATGTTTTGAGTAGTGGCCGCCTTTAAATATTACACTGCTTGACACAGAGTGAACAAAATACTAGCAATACTGAGCATGTCTATCCAGGTAAAATCTCTGATCCCTGCTTGAGTTCACCTGTTAAATCCAATAATTTACCTTTGCATTACATATTATGCAGGTGCTCTTATCCAGAGTGCCCTACAATCTTAAGAAGGATGGATCATTTTCAGCTTTTTTCAGCCCAACACATGCCAATAACCACATTTTCTGTGTCAATAGTGGAGTTATATGTTGTGTTGTCCCAAAATGTACACACAGATGTGTTGAAGATGACACACTCTTTGAACAGCATACATTAAATGCAACTTTAGAATAACCTCAAATTCTTAAATAAACAACACAAGCAGCCAAAGATTAGGAGTGAACAGTATGAGTCAAAACAAACAGTGTCCAGTCATGAAGGGCAGATGTAGTTCAAAGGGAGCAGGTGAAAGATGAAGTTTTAAACCTCCAGACAACGATATGACATGTCAAACATGAACTTGCAGTCACATGTTCCCTTGTCTCTCTTCCCCTCCCAGCTGCGTTCGCGGGCCTGCTGTACCTGCGCGAGCTCGACCTGTCCAACAACAGCCTCCATTACTTCCAGTACGGCGTGCTGGAGGACCTCTACTTCCTGCGGAAGCTGTCGCTGGCCAACAACCCCTGGATCTGCGACTACAACATCCACTACCTGATCTACTGGCTCAAGCACCACCCGGGCGTCTACTACACCGGCCTGGTCTGCTCCGAGCCCCAGGAGTTCCGGGGCTGGCCCGTCGAGGAGTACGTCAAGACCTACAACGGGGAATGTCCTAAGGATAAACAGACGGGACAGACGGATACGGGACAGGGGGGGCAGGGGGGGACGGACAACGAGGCACAGGAGGTGGTGGGGGAGACGGGCGAGGTTACGGGCGAGCGTCTGCCGAGGCCCCTGAAGGAGAAGAAGCCCAAGAGGTTTGAGATCATCAGGTTGAGTTAGAGCGGAGGCGGAGTGGTGGACTGGAAGGATTTAGCATGGAGGGAAATTCAGGAGTCACACAAGAGGTCAAAGGATGGAGCGCTGGGGTGAAATGGAGGTGTGAGGACGGGCCGGTGAAGAGTGGATTAACTGACCAATTTATTAAAGGTAGACTCAGTGATTTGATGTTAAAAAAAAGGAAAAGAGGAAATGTGGCACTTTTGCAATTTTGAAAAACATTCACAAAATCATTCACGAGTCCTGAAAATTAGGAATGTTTAATAATGTTTATGGGTGTGGGTTTTAGTAATCCACATTTTACATCTTGTGGATCACAGAAGATTGACATCATTCAACATTTTCCTAAAAATCCCTGGCACGATTGATCCTGACTGGATCCTGGTTGTAGTGTCACATTGCCCAGTCTACCTTTACAAACAACAAAATTCATTTTGGAGAAGATGAGGCTGAGCTCTTGTTCTTTATTCTTGCAGAAAATTCCCAATTCAGTCTGTATCAGATCAAATAACCATCAGTTTCCCCCCAAAACCCTCACGTTGCATTTCCCATACAGTGAACTGTAGGTGCTCTTCTTCTGTTACAATCATTTTGATATTGAGTTCAGGATATACTTTTTTTTTTTTTCTCAAAAAAGTAGTTTTTGGTCTTTTTTTTATTAATTAATGTATGTTGTTTAACTGTTTTCTGGAAATAAAATTGGGTGTATTATTTTTTTCTGAAAGTTTGTTGAAGTTTTAATATTCAGGCATACAGACATAGCTAGACACACACACACATACACACAAAACCACATGCACACACACACACATACGTAACTTGTTTACCTACAGGGCCACCAATTAGCCACCAAACATGACAGATGTATTGGGTCATACAGTTACTCACATACGGCTGTGGACCAGCTGGCCTTGTGTGTGTGTGTGTGTGTGTGTGTGTGTGTGTGTGTGTGTGTGTGTGCATGTGTGTGTGTGTGTGTGTGTGTTTGCATGTGAATAGATTCATGTAAAGTCATGTAAGGTCCAGATGAGTGCATGGCATGTGCACTTCTTTACTGGGGACTTAGTGACCGATCTATAAAGTGGATCATTACTGATAATCAGACCCAGAACAATTATGGGAAGAATTATGGCTAAAATGACCTAATTGCAGACCATGAAAATAGTGTTGATTAGTGAATGTTGAGCGCCTTCCTGCCAGGCTCTTCACCTGTTTCATCCTGGAGCCCATATGAGAAATTTAGTCCTGATTTGCTCTGAAGTCCATTACATGAGTTTAGTGAGCTATTTTGTAATTTTTTTGTCGTAATTAATATCCTGCTGTGAGTGAAGCAGTTAGCAGTTTTCCTACAATTAATTAGGGGACTGAGCAAAAGGAAATTTAAGCTACACTCAAAACTATAATTTACAATTATAGTTTCTTATAGCAAATGCTGCCATGTTCCCACCAGGCTCCACCTGGATTGTCCCAACACAACACAAATAACTGAACATTTCAACAGATTAACTCTGTCAGTGTGAGAAAGTAATAATCACAGGTTTCAATTAGAGCGGAGCCAGTTAAGTTATTGTGGTCTGGAGGAGGTGTGTAAATGAGGTCTACTTGGCATTCAAGAAAATTCATTCTATTAAAGGATAATTAAGCTATATGTAACCCTAGTCGGTTAGGATATAAAGTTTGGCTGTGCTGTTTACAAGAGGCCCTTCACTGGATCAGTCCCATTTCCTGCTTACTAGGTTGCATGTAAACGTAGTTAATTGTTTCTTAGTGCAGTCCCAGATGCAGGAAGGGATATCCTCCATGATGTAGGAGTGCTTTGTCATTTGGGTTCACTTAAGACACTGACACACCAAACCTGGGCAAAAACTAGGAAAACCTGCTCTCTCCATGAAAACACATACATCATAAATGTATGACTGGATATGACTGTGAATTTTTAAATCAATTAAGTTTGAAATTATCATGGTCTTCATTGTCTGAGCCAATGAGCATCTGAACTGCAGTTAAAATGTACACTTAAGTTACAACACGCTGTCCCCTAGTGTTCACAACAGAGTGGTGCACAGGATAGTGAATGTGTGAGGGTGGATGAACAGGGATGGCATTCGTCCAGTTACTGCTTATTAGACAGACTCACTTTCATGCCTTACCCCCCACCCAACCCTCATACACACTCTGACACCCTTGTAAACAAAAACCTTGTTTTAATTAATAGGGGGTTAATAGGAGTTATCTTGGATATCTTGTTTCTTCAGGGCAAAAGTCAACTTTTGGTCAATTTCTTCTGCTTCAGCATATCAGATGATCAGATTTTATTTTATTAACAGTTTTATTAACAAATGAATGAATCCATTCAGAACACTAGCCACACAGCCTACTAATCTATCATTCACAACAATGTTAGACATCATCATCTATGAACATCATGAGAGAATATCAAACAAAAGCTCTAATTCACAGTCTTTTGGTTTGTAGTAGGTCTGCGCCCACTGCCAAGTTCTCCAGAACAGCAGCAGAGGATCGCAGCTCGTCATCGACACACCACAAGAGGCCACTTGGGTGCAATACTCTGAGCTTTATATACTACAATAATATGAGTCTGTCCCAGCAAAGTAGAAAAGTGCTTAGACAGCATTTAGTCAACATGACACTAAAACTCTCCAGGTCTTTTCAGTAGGAGGCAGTTCCTGAATGTGAAAACAAACACACTAGTACTCTTGTCATGTAGGAAGGCACCACAAACAAAGTGACCCATTTTGTGTCCCAACTGATTCCAGTCGGTGCTCATTACACTAATCATCATATGCCAGGATAAAAAGAAGGATGTTTGTATCATATTCAGTGTTGAGGGTAAAGTGTTTTCTTATGCATTAGAGTACTCAGATTACTTTTTTGTGGTAAGTAGTAACTTAACACATTCTTTTTTCAATTCTTGTACTCTAATACCTTTTAAAATTAGCATGCCGTTACATTTATTTGTCTTTCATATAGTTTAATTTTTGATGAACAATGAACAATTTTGATGAATTTTTGAACAAAAAACGTAGAAAAAAGTGAAAATCCATCATCTAAAATCCAGCATCTCGTGCAGACAACATGCTGTAAATGGAAAAATCGAAGTCCGCTTGATTTAAATGAGATTGGCTCACTGTTTTAAAAACAGAGCAACAGAGCAATGCATTTTGAATGGACGACACACGTGGCAGCACTTGCGGCACACTCTTGAAGTGGGCGACGCAAAAGTAGCAGTAACTTTGTAATGTAACCAGCTACTTTTTAAAGTGAGTAAAGTAACTAATTACTTTTAAAAGTGACTTTCCCCAACACTGATCATCACCTCTCATCACCCTCTCTCTCGCTCCATTAGTAATCAATCATGCCTGGTCGTAGCATTTGTTTTCACACACTTGTAGCACCAGCTGGGCGGGGTTTGCTGCATCAGAACCGCTCAGTTCCCTGTCAGGTAAGTTGTCAGTCACAGAAAAGTATACTGAATTGATTTTTCAACACTTTCCAGTGAGTGCCTAAACTTCCTGAATGCATTGCACGTGACAAACACCTCCCTTTTGCCACCAAATTTGGATAAAACAAACTATAAAAGGGAAAAGAGACGGACTTCTATATCAGTTACTGTAGCGTTCCTAGCCATATTCCACATCCATCACTTTTCTCACATATTCAGCAAGATAAAAATCCTTTTTGCCTATCTTCATTCCTCTCTCCTTCAAGAGTCTTCTATGCACCTTCGTCTGTTCTTCACATCCGTTCCTCTTCTCCCACATTCAGTGTGTTCAAGAGTCTCTGTCTCTGTCTCTCTGTCCATCCACTGTCAGCCTTTTCCTCCTTCTCTCTCCCTCTGTCCTCTGTCTATCCACACTCCCATCAGCAGCATGACTTCTTCTCCGGCGCTGAAGTATAGGCGGCGGCCGCGGCGCCGTTGATCGGTCGAGAGTCGGCCCGGAGGAGGACAGGCCGTTCCTCGCTGCTCGCCGCATCCCCCTGCTGCACGGGAAGGCCGTTGCGAGAGAGCAGCTCCCTGGCCATCATCATGAAGGCATCGTCCACATTCTGGCTCTCCTAGACAGAGGGAAAGAGAGAAAGAAAGAGAGAGGTAAAGACAAAGAAAGAGAGAGGTAAAGACAGGAGGCAGGAGAGATAGTGGGAGAAATACAGAGATAAATGGAGAGATGGAGATGGGTTTTTTCAACTAAATTAAAAAGAACTTTAGGTTTGTAATTTCAACCAACCCTAACGTTTCTCCTGTGTGTGTCATCATACCTTAGCAGAGGTTTCTAGAGCAGCTAGTACTCCTCTCTCTTGAGCCAGACAACAGGCCTCCTGAAACCGAACCTCACGCTCCGACTCCAAGTCACACTTGTTACCTGGCGGGAAAGAAACAGGGAGCTGAGAAATGTAAACACCACACATACAGGCATCTCAAATCACATTTCATACCTATAACTCTAAACTGCTGTTCCTTCGACCATCACAGCTCACACTTTGCTGAACGTAAAGTAATTCATCTTGGTTGTGTTTTTCTATGATTTAAATGCTCAGCACTAGTCCTCAATATCCTTCAGTTTCAGTATTGATTTGTAGCGCAGAGGGGAAAAAAACATGATCACTTTTGACTCAAATGTTGTTTTTTCCATGAAAGTATCCTTTCTACTTGAGTGAGAAAATCGAATTTTAATTCATTCTATTTGATGGACAATGGAATTCATATTGGCCTTGCAATGTCAGTGTGAGTGCATGATGGCACAGTCAATAAACATTGTTAGTATTGAAAGCCAAGTGACAATCAATTACTTCCGGCTCTTGAGATAGAAAATTACACCAAATGTGACCGAAAGTTTGCATCTTCTGTATTAGTAGCCTCACTACGTTTTGTTTTCTCCTGTATGGAGAGAACATCATGCCAAAGTCCAATCACAAATCTGGCAAATTAATGTCATCTCATAGAACATGACTTAAGAAGATATTTTATGAATTGTTATGGTCCTTTGCTATATTTGACATTCAAGCATTCCACCAAGCAGCACTTTTCAATAAGAATTTCAACTTTTAGAACTGCATAACACTGTTTGCTTCCACCCTCCATGGTGTATATTGGTTGATGAGGATTGTGGGAGTAACAGACAAACAAATTATTTAAGTTGAATTTTTAAGTGAGTCCTGCTGCTTGATGTCTTCAGATGCATTTTGTGCGTTTCAATAATAATAATTACGACCAAGATGAATGAATTTACACAATGAACGCAAAGAGAGCTGTGATGGCCGAGCGGTTAAGGCGTTGGACTTGAAATCCAATGGGGTTTCCCTGGGCAGGTTCGAATCCTGCTCGCAGCGCTGGGTCCATTTCTGGACGGAGAACCATGTAAATTTAAACATCTCTAAAGGTGAACCCTGAACCTTTCAAACGTCCACAACAACAATCATATCTTGAAAACCAATACCACAGTGATTTAGACTCCATACCACAGTCCAAACTCCTCTCTCCTTGCACGCATATAATTTGCTCGCAGGACAACATAACATCAACTACTGCCTGACAACTGAGACGGGCACAGTGGTGAACACCTGAACCTCCTTTCAGCTGTTATTGGTGGAGATAATCACAAGATGGAAGCACCTTCCACACTAAAATATAAATCACTAAGAATACACACTCATTATCTTAAAGCCATTTTGATCTAAAGGCTTATGCTTAAATGCTTGACAAATTTTAGACAAATATAAATAGTGAATTTGATGCCTGTGTATGAATTTCCAAAGCCTTTGCCTTTCCATCAAGGCAAAGGGCGGCTACTTTAAAGAATCTAAAATATAAGATAGTTCTGATTTGTTCAACACTTTTTTGGTCACTGTGTAATTCCATTTGTGGTATTTCATTCATTTTAATGTCTTTACTATTATTCTAAAATGTGGAAAATAGTAAAAATAAAGAAAAATTTGTGTGTCCAAACTGTACATACACACACACAACATTCTCACCCACACTCACCAGTGAGAACCAGCACCACATTGGCTGCTCCGTAGAGCTCCACTTCCTGGATCCAGTGGGTCACTGAGTCAAAGGTGGAGCGTCTTGTGATGTCATAGGCGATCATGGCGCCGTGAGCGCTGCGGTAGTAGCTCTGCGTGATCGTACGGAAACGCTCCTGCCCTGCCGTGTCCCACACCTGCATCTGTCACACACACACACACACACACACACACACACAAAACAAGCAAGCAGGTGTAACACATATAAACTCATGCATATACACATACACAAGCATGTGAGGAGGTATAAACACACATAAACAGACATATAGAAACACACCTGTATGGATACACATACACATGGCTGGGTGTATGGCTTATATGCACATACAAAACATCATGAGAGAGGAAGATAATTGTAGAATACACTCATTAAGACTTGATAAAGTGGCCTGCTTTGAACCAGTACATCCCTCATACATACACACACACACACACACACACACACACTCAGGGGAAATAAATCATCAGATTCCTCAGTCTCCCTCAATCCCTGAGCATCTGACAGCACCTGGCCATGTTAACACGGTAACGGCTGTCATAGCAACCACTCCAGACTCTACAACTCCTCAGCCCCACCTATTTGTTTTCAAACAGCCTGTGTAGGTCTTGGAACAATGTCTACTTTTCAAAGTCTGATCTTCCCTTATTTTTTTTACAGTACATTTTTACTGAAATGAAAGTTTAAAGTTTGGGAGAATAATCCTTAAAGAAAATCAGTGTCTGGGCCAAAAGGTTAAAGCCATAATACTGAAATAGTAGTACCTGTCCTGTGACCATATAGTCTAGTGGATACATCCCCTGCCTTTAAACAATGTGTCCCCTCTGGCCTGGGATCAAATTCTGACAGTGCTTTCTTTCCTGTCTGTCTCCCTCTCTACTTACCAACTGTCTAAAGGAAACTGACTCTCTGCTTTGTTGCTCTCTATCACTGATTGATATAACACAACAGTGATTCAGTTCATGAAAGATTTTATATTTGCTGCATTATGTTGCTCTAAACACCCGGAATTTAAAACTTCATCAACAGAAAATCCAAGAAAAAAAGCGATCACAGGACTGGCCATATGCCACAGCAATGACCGCTTATCACCAAAGATTTGAAACACAGGAAGCCTTTTTACTATTTATGCAGATTTATGCATTTCCTTCTGTTGGCATAATTTATCAGCTATGCTAACAACCCATGAGGACGATAAATTTACTCATGTTTGAATCAGAATTTAGATTATTTTTAAAACTTCAAAGTGATTTTCTGGTTCATGAAAACAGAAATGTTAAAACGAATACAACGCTTTGTGGTCAGCTGGTCTGGGTGGATAAACCTGTCAGCTGACAGCCTGCATGCACACGCTGCCACGGACTCTTGTGGTCTTTATTATGTAAATCAGATGTTAACAAACTTTGTTCCTGGTACCCAGCCTGATAAAAGCTCTCTACTTTTTACTAGTACTCTTATCATGTCAAGCCTCTCACTCATTTTGGGTGCTCACACATACTGTAGTTTAAGAAAAATGGATGTTTAGTGACCTGAGACAGTAGATAGTGGACACTTTGTTCAGGTTTAACTTCGGGGGTGTTGAAGTACTCTGATGTTTTCTGAATTCTATGGTCAACATGGGGAAATACACCATACTTCATAGTTGTGTTAAATACAAGGACTTGTGGACTCATGGCTGGAGAGACACTCACCCTCAGATATATAGAATTAAAGGAGAGCACTTGACATAAGTCATTGGTTGGCAAATTTAGAACACTTTTAGAGCTGATGTCTCTATATTTTAGAGTAATAGAAGCTATACTGCAAGTTAAGACTTCTTTTCGAACGTGGATGTATCATTTTGGAATACACTTATTGACTAACAGATGTTTCTTACATTGTATAATTGAGTTCTACTTTTCATGCCAAACCCCGCAACCCTACAGCAACTACCAACTAATTTTTGGCTATGAAAGAAAAGAAGGGAATTGCATATTTTCACTATTCATTATTATTTTTTTTAATCATTGCCTAATGTCTTGATTCAGCCTCCATTGACCTCGCAACCCCTCCCCTTTTTCTTGAAGGCCAGTCACACTGTGTCCAACAAATACAAATACAACTTTTGTTAAGATCTTAATCTGTGGTATTGTTTGCAGTCATGTGATTTTGTATTATATGACACTGCAGATGTAGATATGATATTTCTTTTACACAAGTACTGTAGCTTGGACAACTATTTTCTAAGTAACTGTAGTTACCAAAACTATATTTCTCTAGAGGGCAGCCATGTGGTTCAACTTCTTCCATTGAGAAGTATCTGGTAGCTTTCAAAACTTTACTTTCAGTTGTCATTCTGTACACAGTGATTACCTACATGAACTATGTATTGTGTAACAGTGCTGGGGTTGTGTAATGTGTAAATACAGTGATAACTTTTGGTCAAAGCTGAACCGTAACCCAGTTGGCTACAACTGAACTTAATCATTTGTATAGGATTACAATACAATATGATTTCTATACTTGTAATAAATATATTTCAGTGAGTCAAAACCAAATGTATTTATTTGACTTTGACTATTTTGACTGAGACCAGGTTTGTATCGCCCAGATCCCAAAAGTCTTGAATGAGATATAAGTTCAGCCTCTTTCTGCATGACTGGAGATTTGTGTTCATGTCTGTATATTTTTCACCGTAGTGAACTAGCTGCTGCCAGTCTGCCACAACACAACACAGAGACTGTTGGCTGCTACCAATATCAGCCTGTGCATTACAGTTGAAATCTTATATTTGAGGTGTGTCTCCAGAAGACATAACTTGATTATTTATCTGTATAAAAGAAAGACAGTGAGAGAGAAAACCCCATTGTTACATATAATTAGTAGGTGAATTGTGGTTTCTTCTCATTTTTGAATTGAGTGAAATGAAAGAACTGGCCCCAACCTGCCAGATACCTTGGTTTGAGTTAAGGGGGGTCAGCATAACATTTGGGGAAGTTGGGTACACTCTAATAGAGATACTGCCTTTTGTGCAATTTCTATGCCTATCTATTGTATGTTTGAAATTAAAGAGGTACTTGTCCCATGAGGAAGCTGTGACCCTCGCCAGCAGTTATGACACCTTTAATACAGACAGAGGAAGTATTTCTTCCTGCATTAAAGTTCAGCTGATGACATATTTGTTGAGAAGAGAAAGCAGAAAGCAGCTGGCTGACAACTGGCTCTACAGAACAATACAGGTAGGTGTGTTTCTGTTCTACGTGTGTGTGTGTGTGTGTGTGTGTTGTGTAACAGATTCCACCTTCCCCCTGGCTATGACAAATTTACAGATAACCCTATCCAGTGAGTGAGTGTGTGTGTGAGAGAGAGAGAGAGAGAGAGAGAGAGAGAGAGAGAGAGAGATATGGAGTCGTCGAAAACTGCATTGAAGTATTATTGCTATATCAATGCAAAAAGTGAAAAAAATGAAAAAGTTACACATGTATTGCTGCCCAAAAACAAATGTTTATTTTACCATGACATGTGGTGTTTGCTGGACGCCTTTAACCACAGCAGCTTACAGAAACATGAGTGTATACATTTTTTGCATGAGTGGCCCCAGTGGGAATCAAACCCCCAACCCTTGCAGTGTTAGTGCCATGGTCTACCCATTGATAGAGCATTTGAACAGGAACATCTTCAACCATGCCCTTGTGTATGATCAGTTTATTAGTAATGGTAACTCCACTGTACCATGTGTACCACACGGCAATTTGTAGTTAAACGCAAACCTGATGAAGCCTGGAGGTCAAACATGCTCTTCATGCCAATGTGTTTTGTTGTTGATCTGAGGCAACATTTACGATATGCAAATGTGTAACGGGTCTGAGTCAGTGTGTGTCATGATACAATGCTTTCATTTCTGATCCAGCTTTAGCTAGCACCTAAGAAGGGCTTCTGCAGCTTACATGTAAACCTATATTGTTCTGTCAGGAGTTGCTTTGCATATACTACAACAACGGTCCTCTCTTTTTTGATCAAATATGATTCACATCATTTGAAAAATGTGACGCATACTCCAACAAAAAAACATCTGGAAGTAAAAGGGAACGCTAGCTGCTACCAAGTCACTTTTTTATCTTAATGGTCATGCATATAATTTTTCAGAATGAAACCCTTCACTTGTTCACTCTGAGCGATGCAAAGAAAATACATAGCTACCTATTTTCATAAAGACAAATTGTAGTATTTTCCTTTGTCTTAGTCTTTCACAAACAAGGAAATGTGGGTAATGAGACTGTAATGGTTAACGCATAAGAGAATCCTACATGTGTGTTCAGCAATATGTACGTGACGTATTGAATTTTCATGCATGCAGCCTCAAGTCACACTACACCTAAACCATTTAGTTCCTTTTCTGTGATGACAGTGTGGAAAACACATTCCAGGTTTATTTTTGTCAAGACAAAAGCTAGGGCAGTGGAACCTGAAGGACAGGTCCGTCATGTGCACCGCTGGCCTGACTTGTTTTAGATTGGGTCTAACTGACACTGTAACCTAAGGACACCTCACTGTAGGCTCATGTAGTCCTGAACCTAGAATGGTTCTAAGAAAATACTCACCTGCTAGTTTTTTAGGCTTGTTATGGGCTATTATAGGTGATTACGATGGAGAGTAACATAGAGTAAAACAAAATTCAGCTAAACACCCCCATCAACACACACACACACACACACACATACATACACAATAACCTTAACTTTCTCCCTCTCCTTATGCTTCCCATTCAATACTGTGTCAAAAGGCCTGCAACCATGCTAGAAAGCCTGTCAGTGTCACCAACTGACACCACAACACCCCTGATAAGGATCAGTGCATTCAGCAGAGAAGTAGAGAAGTCAATGGAGCAAAATGCTAAATGCTTTGAAATGAAGGGCTTGAATTTAACACCAACCAGCAGCCACATGCTGGTAGGACTAATTTTGACTCTGTGGCTTGTTAAGTCCTTTGGTTCTGCCACTCATCCAGGTGGGCTAACCCATGTTAAAGGAGTTTGTTGTCTATTCAGAAAACTACTTTTTTATTTGTCAGGTGTAACTCTGAATCCACTTCCCACTGAGCAGTTGTAGCCTAGTTTCAGGGCCTGGTTGTATGTATATGCATAACGGGTTTGTATTTTGGCATTTGTCCAAGTCAAGTCCACTCAACACACACAAACCTTGAACCTTGAAATATTCTAACCATTTAGAGTGAGTATATTCTAAATTTCCAGGTACCTGAACAAATTCAAAAGTGTCAAAATGACACGATAATGACAAGATTTGAATGTCTCTCATAATCCATGCTTAGAATGGATGAAGTCCACTCAACACACAGAAACACTACACACATGTATACAAAGTCCACTCCACCCACACAAACCCTTTTTACACACACACACACAAACACGACACACACTAACCTTAACTTTCTTCCCCTCGATATCCAAGGTTCGCACAGTGAAATCCACTCCGATGGTGTTCTGCTGTTTCTCTGAAAACACCCCTGACTTGAAGTTCTGAACCACACAGGTCTTCCCTACGTTAGAGTCTCCTATCAGGATGATCTTAAACAGGAAGTCAAAAGAATCGTCCTGGTCTGGTCCTGGGGTCTGCATGGTGGAGGTACAGTCCAGAGTCCGTCTCCCTTCCTGCGGTCTCGTTTGTCTGACAATATAAGGAGGGATTTCTCCTTTGGGTGACTGGTAGTGTTTGGCCTTCCAGAACAGGAGATGCTGAGTTAGCTTTGTACTTGAGTAAGGTTTTTAAAAAGCTGGCTCTGGACCCAAAGAAGGGTGATAAAAAGAAAATCCTGAAATGAGAAATATCTCTGGTATTAATGTTGCCAAAGCCTTCCAATGTCCCTCTAATGAAAGGTTGGGTGGATAAAACACTGAAGACTACCAAGCTAGATTTCTAAAAATGTTGTTAGTTTAGCCCACATGATACCCTGTAAAACCAGTTTAGGGTTGTGATGGTGCTTTTAAAAGCTCCAAAAACTAGTGTATGGAAGCTCCTAACGGTACAATCACCTTTCTACCATTAACAGCTGTTTTTACATTTTACAGTTTGTTAAAAGTAAAACTCGTAAAACAGTTTCAAATATTCTATACATTTATACTGAGTATATTCTAACTTTCTATGCACTTGAACAACTTCAAAAGTGGCGATATCACAAGATAAAGATTAATCAGTTGCCTGTGTACAAAGTACAAACTATTTAACTGACAAATTTTGCATGCTCTGCTCTCTACAGGATGGTTGTGACTCCAGTCAACTATAGCCTCTCTCTCTCTCTGTCTCTCAAAAGGACAAAACTGTCTCAGTTCTGCTTCTGTTGCTCCTTTCAGCTCCTTCTCAGGTGTTGACCCACTTCATCGCCCACGGCAACAAAAAGCATGAATACACATCCCATAATTATTTGCCCTCCAGCACAGAAATGTTCAGATGAGCTGTCTGTCAAAGAAAACAAGGAAGTCCCCCTTTCTATAAAAAAAAAAATGGAGTTAAAACTGTAGTTTCTCTGTGTTGCTGGATGGTGTATGGGACTTTTTCTCTTCGCTGTCTCCTTCCTGAGTCCCATCCACCTGCTGCTTTCACACCCTTGTGTCACGGTTTTTTCCCGCTCTTGGCTTTCTATGGTCTCTCTCTCTCTGCTTTCCTCTCTTATCAGTTTTTCCTGTTCTTACTGCTGCTCTCTCTCTCTCTCTCTCTCTCTCTCTCACTCTCCGCCCATCCTGAACCTGCTGCACAACACCTGTGGAAACAATAGAATCTCGCCCTACCTGCTCTGAGAAGGTAGCCCCGCCCCTTTGCAGCTGTGGAATCCTGGGAAATGCAGTCTGCTTGCATGGAACTCAACAAAACACTGATAACAATTCATTATAATTAACCTGTTTGAAATCCAAAATTCGGCTATAATTCTGCAACTTAAAAGTAATATTCTGTGATATCCTGCAGACATAAAAAAAAAAAAAAAGCCTAAAATGACTTATGTAAAATGTAGTTTCTTTTTTATTAATCAAGTAAAAAGCCTCTGAGAGTCTGTCAAGGAATACATTCAATACAATTCAGTGTGCTTCCTCAAAAGGGCCTGAACTGCTGTAGGCTATCATCTGTACCCGTGCAACTAACTCTTCAAAAATAACAAAAAGCCCTCCATTTTCATGACAGTATACACTAATGCACAAAATACTAGTCACATCTTCCTGATATTGATCAAAGCTTAAAAAATCCTTCTCTAACTCGTCTGCTTCTCTTATCTACTATCCATCTCCTCCTTTGTGATTGCTATAGATTTAATTAGGGAAATCAGGAATAATGGCTTTTACCTGGATTCACCTCACTATGTGCTTTGCAGTGTTGTTCAATAGCCGAGTGACCTCTAGTGGTGATTTTGGGGGAATTCAGGTGGAGAATTCTACTACTACTCATTTTTACATGACTGAACAATAATTCCCTGCTTTCTGTGAAAATACCTGGAGGGACTAACTGAAGGAACAAGAAAGTGAATGAATGAGTGAGTCATTAAATAAATGAATAAATGAATGAAATGTATTTTATTGTTTGCTTCTTTGTCAGCAGCAAGATGGTATATCTTCAGAAACAATTCAAATTCCCTGGAAAATATCATCCCTGTTGTGTGTGTGTGTGACTAACTAACTAACAGACACGTAACTAAAGAGAGACAAACATGCCAAAAAACAGGCATACAAGAGAGATGTAAAAGATGCACCCATTTTTATTTATTTATTTTTTTACTTAGGGAGAGGAAGAGGAGTGAGAGATGGGGAGAGAGAGAGGGAGTGAGGAGAAATTGAGGAAGAGGGAACAGAGCGTGAGAGGACAGAAACTGGGAGAGAGGAAAGAGGAGACGACGAGGGAACAGGATGAGGAAGAAGAGGATAACGAGAGCAAGCGAGGTGACAGACAGGGATGAGGAAGCTGGTAGTGATGCAGAGAGGGAGAAGACAGCTGGTGAGCCCAAAGAAGAGAGAGGTGCTTTTAGAGAACAGTTTTGGATGGATGAGGTGGTGGATGGGCTCACCAAGGAACTCGATCAAGTCACTGAGGGGACAAATGGGTTTTTTTAAAACAGTGGACAATATTTGCAATGAGGTGAAAAGCAATTATTTGGAGGAAAAGAAAAAAAAGTTTCGGGGGATCACCATAGGTCGCACCCTTCCGAACACTGTCCAATGCGTGACAATTAGGGTGATGATGTGGTTGAAGATGGAGATTTTAAACATATTGCTGCTGAGGATAAGAAGGCAAGAGGATAAGGAGAGCAATGTGGAGGAAGGTGAGGATGGACAAGAGGATTGCAATGATGCAAAATGGACTGGAGAGAGTGCAAGTGACTCTGCAAAGGCAGGACAGAGACATTTGTAAGATTCGGTACGAGCTGCTCAGCGATGGCTTTGACTTTGGCCGGGAGACGCTGGACCGGATAATGAAACTTAACGATCACAACGCGGAAAAGGAGGCTGACAATGAACAACATGAGGGCAAGAGAGAGACAATGAGGAAGAGGAAGTGGATGAGACACGAGGTCTAGAATCCAATTTATGTAGGAGCTATAAATCAACAATAACAGCAGTATATGAATTTGCAACCAATTTTCAAACAATGCCGTTTACATGGCCTGCACTTTTTAAGCTTATACCTGGTGTAGGCAACATCATGTTAGAGCAGATCTTTTCAATGAAATAAACTTTAGTCATTCCATATAAAACTGCAGTACAACAAAGACTGCAGTACAACAGCAGTACAACAGACAAAAGTGACATTTAGAAATTCTGTACTGACCAAAAGCATAGTCTTGCTCATTTTTCAACTGTGACAACAATTATAGAAAAAAATACAAACTTACAAAATACAATGCTCTCTGCTGTGGCAGGTTAAGGTAAAGTGAGTGGTGAGGGAGTGTAAGTGGGGTCGGTGTTGTGGGTCTAATTCAACGAAACACCGGAGGCTGGAGGATGCCCACTTGATAACCCTTGACAATAAATGACAATACCCAAACTCACACATTCAAATCTGAAACATCCAGATTTGGCAGCTTGTGACTGGTGCGGCCTGTTTGACAGTCCTGTAGATGTGTGACGGTGCAGCCTGATGTCCTCTATAGAAACCATCAGTGGATTGGTTCACTATTCCGTAACATCGGAGTCTGTGTGAATGCCCACTTTGACTTTGATGGCACGAGGGATGATTACATCACGTCCTGTTTATTGGTAAATTAAGTCTTTCCTGGGTTTCCTTGTTCAGGTTGTTCACAAGGTCCTGACGAACCATCTCCATCTTACTGATGGGATGAAAAACAGGGCAGGATAAGCGTAAACTGAATCCAACAGCACGACTGTTAAACTAAGCATGATCAATTATTTCACATTCCATAATGTTAAGGTGAGTGTGTTTTACATTATCAACGATTTTTTGTTATCTCACCTCTGGTCATACTGCGCCCCCTGCAGGTACAACCTTCTCGCTTCGTCAAGGGAGATTTTATTTACTCCAGCCAGTGCATAGATTGTGGCCTGTCTCATGATGGTTTGTTCAAATGAAAAAGGGGAAAAGTTGCCATAAGTTATTAATATAGTATTATATTATTAATGTCCTGTGTGACTAATTGGCACCAAAAGAACACAATGAAACATGTTCTATCTATAGTAAACACACACAGCCTACATTTAACCCAGAAAAAGCTAAACAACAAACAAAAGTACCTCCGGCAAAAGCATGCGAAGAATGTATCTCATTCTGTCGGAGACGGTCGTCTCTGTTGGGGTTGTGTCCAACATGTGCAACAAGAAGGAGTAAACAGCATCTACTTGGTCGTCGTCTTCAAATAAGACAATTGACATGCCATCTGCGCTCTTCCATGCAGACTTTTTTCTCCCTCTGATGATGGCCTGCAAGCATATACACATTATACAACAAAAGGAATTAACATGCATGAATGACTGTTTTTGAATTGCCAATTCAAGAAAATATTTCAAAACTCACTCCAAGATGCTCATGCAACAGCTTGTCCTGGACAATAAAGTCAGCAAGCAACCTGTTGGCAAGGTGACGCGTCTGCCTGGCTTGCTGTGCCCATTCCTGGTGTAGAGATAATACTGAAGTTGTCATTTTTGCCTTTCTCTTTCTCAAGCTGTGATACAGTCTGTGTCATGTGTTCATCAGCACTTTCCACTATATTATGAGGATGATGTGCTCATGTGGAGAACAGCATTAAAATGTCTGGTCCATCGAGAACCAAAACAATCTATTGTTAATTTAAGGGGTCACAATTCTTTGCCCTACTAGCTGGTTACATGGAAAATCTACATACCTGAGATTTACTACCATCCTATGGACAAAACCTACGGAGTACTAACAAAAACTACAGAGTAACTTGCCAACAGACTAGCTCATTACCTAGTGTGTATTGACACTTATTACTGTATACCTTTATTTTTGTTTCCTTATAGAAAACATCCAGACACACCAGCGTATTCACACTGTGTACATTACGCAAAAACAGATGAGTAAATATGATGAATAGGAAACATCTTCCCATGTTTTTGAATGGACACACTACTGCGATAACATGTCTTTGAGCCAGTTATGGTTGAGGAAGCCCCTCACTTTTACAGGGTAAACCTCAAAGTTTACATTACAATACATTATGCGAGTGTGAGTATGACTCTGTGACAACTAGATGTACACCAACCGCTCTTGGTGGATGTACAGGAGCAGCCTGTTGATGGCACAAGTTGGTCCTCTTGTCATAGCAGGAGTCCTCATTATCCAGTGACATCTAGAAAAGATAAGAATGTTACTAGAGTGCAAGTTAAGGGCTTCTCCAAAACTGTAAGTCACTCTGACTGTTTGAAGATCTGGGAAGCAGAGTGAAAACAAAAAAACAAAAGACTTTGTGGCATGAGGACTCACCGCAGCGATGTCCTCCTGTCTCCTCTTTGGTCTACTGCAAAACACTGGGGGGCCATCATCTCTAGTCGCTTGTCCTTCCTGACATTTGACATTCCTCCTCTTAAAGTCCTTCTTTGTCTTGTCTTGGGATGCCTGGATGTTTTCATAAATCTGTACATGAGATCAATCAAGATTCAAAGGTGCACAAAGAATCTCAAATTCTTACTATTACAAGAAGATTCTCACTTTGGCAGGGATTTCTGCAGTCCTTTCCTCCAAGTTTTCTTCAGGATCACCTGCCACAAAGTCCCCTGTCATCTGGGTGGCATCGATGACTCCAGGAGTGCGTGGATTCCTCCCAAACATAGCATAGTACGGGGTGTACTTTGTTGATCTCTAACAAAATCAACAGCAACAGCATTACAAACTGTACATGTCTAATTGTGCATGTACTGGAATACCATATTTTAGTTGTTTACACCACTCTTTGTTACCTGTTTTGAGGAGTTAATGGCTGAGACAACAGCTTTCAAATGAAGATCCCAGTCATTCTGCTCTTCACCACAGTACTCAGTCAATGCCCTTTTAATCGTTTGATTGATCTTCTCATCCTGACCGTTTGATTGAGGGCGGCAGGCGGAGGTGATGCAGTGTGTAATACCAAACACCTCAAATATCCCACGGTTGACCTGTATAAGCATCAGTGTACATACATATTAGCTACTAAAGTACTCTTTAATTATCATCAGCTTGATTTGCTCTGTTATACCAAGTGTGAATATTTGGCACACTGAAATTTGACGTATTAAATGTGTACCTTGTTCACAAACGTGGGTCCTCGGTCTGTTATTATTTGTTCAACCAGTCCGAAATCTAGGAGGACGCTGACAATCTTTTTCACCACTTCGGCAGCAGTTTTGTTGAAAATGGGCTTTGCAATAACCCAGTTAGTGAAAAGATCTGTCATGGTGAGGATATAGCTGCAAGACAGATCACATACAGTATGTTGCATTTGAGTGAATGTATTATTTTAAACTTTTTGAACTTTCAGGAATAATATAGCACACTTGACTCACATGAAGTTTACTTAATCCTATACACTTTTTCATCCTCTATGCCATAACAATAGTGGGTTTTAGCAGACCTTTCTTTTATAATAATATAATAATAATAATAAACTTTATTTATATAGCACTTTTCTTAACAATGTTACAAAGTGCTTTACAAAAGAAAATAAAACGAGACAAGGCAGATAAAATGAGAATAAGGCCAAAGGGCTTGAGCACCGAGGAAGTAAGGACAATAAAAAGATCAAATAAATAGAAGCAGTAGAAACAGTAAAAAATAAAAACGTATATCAAACATTTCCAAAGGCTTTCACAAAAAGAAAAGTTTTAAGAAGAGATTTAAAAGAAGCTAGAGAGTTAGTGTGCCTGAGTTCAGTAGGCAGAGAGTTCCATGGAGTGGGGGCTCTAATAGCAAAAGCCCGATCACCCTTTGTCACAAACTGTGACCTGGGAGTAACCAGCAGGGCTCCATCCGCGGATCTTAATGGTCGAGAGGACATATACCAAGTCAATAAATCAGAAATGTATTTCGGAGCAAGGCCATTTAAGGCCTTAAAAGTAAGCAATAAAATTTTAAAATCAATTTGAAAACTAACAGGGAGCCAGTGTAGGGAGGCGAGCACAGTGGTGATGTGCTCATGCCTCCTTGTCCCAGTAATGAGATGAGCAGCAGCGTTTTGTACCAACTGGAGACGGTGGAGGGAGCCCTGGCTGATACCCGAGTAAAGTGCATTGCAATAATCGAGCCGAGAATAGATAAAAGCATGTACGATTTTTTGTAGATCAGCAACTGATAAAAATGACCTAATTTTAGAGATTATCCTGAGCTGGAAGAAACATGACTGAACAACATTTTTGACTTGATCATCAAAACAGAGGTTAGCATCAAATATTACCCCTAGATTCCTAGCAGCCTGCGTAATATTATTTGACAGATCGCCAAGATTAGCACTAAAAGAGCTGATGGATTTTGGGGGACCGAACAGAATGACCTCAGACTTATCATCATTAAATTTAAGAAAATTTTGGGACATCCAGGATTTAATATCAGAGAGGCAAATTATGAGATTAGCTAGGCTGCTAGGATCTGTGGGTTTTAACGGCAAATATAACTGAGTGTCATCAGCATAAAAATGGTAGAACACGTCATGATTTTGAATAACCTGGCCAAGAGGCAGCATGTATATAGAAAATAGAAGGGGGCCAAGAACTGAGCATTGAGGGACTCCACAACTCAAGTGGGCCATCGAGGATCCAGAGGGCCTGGGAACATGAAAATATGCAAAGTCAGGGGGCCTAGCCTCAGTCAGTGTCCCCTGGGGACAGCCAAGTCTCAGTGATCATAAAAAAGTCCAGATCATTAGAAACAATAAAATCATGAATGATAAAGGACTTATTACCAAGAGATCTCACATTCAAGAGGCCAAAATTGTAAGGTGGCAAAGCTGAGGGAAAAGAAACGGGCATACAGCGAATAGGACGTACGTTGTTAATGTTAGCACCTTTAGATATGCCATATGGGCGGGAGGCTCTGTGCCTAATAATGGTCTGGATGGGGAGAATTCCCGGTAAGAGGGTTAATGACAGACGAGGCCGGTGGGGGGAGCAAGCGGGGGGAACAGCAGACTGAGGTGCCACTATGCTGCTGACACATGCTGACACTCTTGTGCTGCCCAGCACTAAAAACCTAATGTGAAATTGATCTGTGAAAGTACCTACCCATGCATGAGGGAATTTGTTGAGCTGAATGCCTGTGTGTGTGTGTGTGTGTGTGTGTGTGTGTGTGTGTGTGTATATATGTGTGTGTGTGTGTGTGTGTAAGCATGTGCTTGCATGCATGTGTGTGTGTAACCAAGTAATGAGTATGCTTTGTGTACTGTTTAACATATTGTTTATAAATTGAGCATTGTTAGCCCATATTGGCTAGGCACCACTAGGTGCATCGACTAAATACACTCACCGGCCACTTTATTAGGTACACCTATCTAGTACCGGCTGGTCATTTGTTGCTGTAGTCCATTTATCATAAGGGACAACAACTTGTGCGTTCTCAGATGCCCTTCTGCACACCACTGTAGTAAAGAGCTGTTATTGGAGCATTTGTGGTCTTTCTGTTAGCTTGAACTAGTCTACCCATTCTCCTCTGACCTCTCTCATTAACAAGCTGTTTTCAGTCACAGAACTGCCGCTCACTGGATGTTTTTTGTTTATCATACCTTCCTCTGTAAACTCTAGAGACTGTAGTGTGTGAAAATCCCAGGAGGGCAGCTGTTTCCGAGATGCAGGAAACAACAATCAGACCACAGTCAAAGTCACTTAGATCACACATCTTGCCCATTTTAATGTTTTGGTCGAACAAAAAAACATTCCACTTCACCATGTCTGCATGCTTCATATACTGAGTTGCAGCTACATGATTCGCTGTTTGGAGGAGCACCCGATTTTTTGTTAACAAGCAGATTGTTGAACAAGCAGGTAGATTACAACAACATACCTATTGCCCTTTGAAGTTTTGGGAAGTGGTCCAATCAAGTCAATCCCCAAAACACTCCATGCACGGGTCACCTTGAAGGGGTGCCGGACAGGAGACGCCCTCTGAAACTTGCCGTTGTGCTGACAGTGAGGACACTCGTCAACCTGTACAATAAAGAGAGAAACTTCCATCAAAAAGTGCTGAAATTGTTCTGGACTGGTGTAACACTTTTGTCAAGATGTCTCACCCATTTGTTAGTGTCCGCTCTGATGCTGGCCCAGTGGTATGATGCTTTAATCTTCTCCACCATCCTGTGCCGGCCCGGGTGCACCCCAGGGGCGAGGCGATCGTGGCACTCCCTCAACACCTGATCCCGTTCCTCCATGCTCATAACTACCAGACGCAGGTTGTTCCGGAAGTGGTGGTACAGCCGGTTATCTGATAAAATAAGACTAGCAATTCAGCAATAAGCAATTCAATTGTTACTTTTAATACTGAGCAGGACATGCTGACTTAAATAGGCAGTGTTGCAAGTTCATGTCTACTGAATTAATAGAAAAAATCCCTAATAAATGTTTTTGGGTTTTTTACTTATTTTTCATTATTATTTAATAACTATTTGAGGTGTTTTGGTATTATTGCAGTGTTTCTACTATTGGGATATCCAAATGCATAATGTATACAATTTCCAACCTTTTACTATGTAAGTCTTAGAAGATCTGTTGATAGCCGCCTTCCTGCTTTCAGGGTTTTCATCGGCAAGTGTCAAAGGATGATAGACACCTTTCTCAGCATAGTACTTGATCTCCGAATACAGCTGGAAGCTCTCCATTTCAGCCATGTCCTAAACACCAGAACATTAACCAAAACACATAGAAAACTGAATAGATAACTGCTATAATTTCGCCATACAAATGATAGATGCGGACATGGACAGAATATAAACTACAATCTAATTCATCAATAAATCAAACCTTTGCCTCTTAAAAGGCAGTGGGAGATGTACCACACATTTATTGAAATTATGTAAATAATACAGTTCAACATATCTGATTGTCACTGCCAATCAGGTGAATCCATTTATGGCAGCAGTGTGTCGGTCTAGGAAAGTATTTTTCAGTACTATACATTGCAGCAAGAATGAATTCATCTTGTTCAGTCCATCAGAGCAAGTAGCCCAACCCAACAAGCAACTTACCAGGAAACTCCTACAGACTGTTTTACGGCAGTGGGGATTTGGGATGAAGATGGAAACACAAAGTGGTTATCTGTAAAACACTGTTAACAGCATAATGAGGCCCACCAGGTGAGGGGTCCGTACTTTCTGTCCGGAGAAAGGCACACTCGACGCTATCATCAAACTAGAGCTAAAAACGAAAGTGTCTACACTCGCCTAAAGTATTGCAGAACGATTAAAATGTGTTCTTCCCACCTGTCGTTACGGTGCACGATTCACCTGACCATCTCACAAACTCCTAGCTGTTCAAACGCTGCCGCCACAGACCAGGAAGTGATAACGTGACGTCACGTGCATTGAGTTCTTCAAAATAAAAGTTCGATGGCTATGTCGCCCTCGTTAGAATCTAATTTTAATGCCTTTAAAGTCGTTTCGTTGACAGCAAATTAGACTGCCTTGTTACATGGCAATCTAAATAGACTGCCAAATTGGTCTGCCATGTTTCAATTTGAACTCTACTACAATAAAATTTCAACCAAGTAGCCTATTATATTATACCTATTATATATATATTATTTTATTTTATATTATTATATTATATATATATTATATTATACCTATTATATATATATATATATATCGGGGACCCTATCAAACCTACTTCTACTTGAGTTAATGTATAGCCTAAGATTTTGAGTAGCCTACTTTTTGTTAACATTAGCTACAATAGCGTTGCACAATCTTAACTGGCTACAGTGGCAGCTTTGAACTCACTCCTTGTCCAAATGGGCGTTTTTCTTTCCAAAAATACATATGCTTTTTGTTTGATATCATGGGAGAATAATATTATTGCCATTTAATCTATTTTACCTATGTGTTCGGTATTCTTTTTATTTCTCCACCTTACAATGACGTATGGCCCTCTGACTGTTGTAAAACTTTGACTGACACTTTTAAACGTTAGTAGTCCAACCATTTGCCGCATTACAATTGTACAGGAGGGCGGAGCCGGCTGGCCAATATAGTGCTGCATTTACTGTTAAGTCGTAGGTGTTTACTTCCTGGCTTGGAAGTGTAGGCTAAATATGACTGCTATTGGGCGGAATTAATGACAACCTATGCTGTCACAAAACGGAATTTAGGTGGCTGCTGTTTTATTTTAGAAATCAAGCAACAAAAAGACACTTTGTGCTGCATTGGCAGAATAAAAAGGAGGAAATGCTTCTAAGGCGCATTAATTGATGTTTTAATTAATCAGTAAGTCAAAAGTTTATGTTTTATCCATTGCTTTTACCATCAATTGTTGATATGACCGCCCACTCCCCCTAAACATGACTTTGCTTGGTCGTTCATGTGCGCTCAACCTGCAAGATTTCAAGATTTCCAACAGCACTTGAAGGCAGCACAAGCCCCACATCCAATGCAGCCCGGTGACGTACGGTGCGGACAAAATATACTGTAAACAGACTAGGGATATAGCCATAATAATCTATATGTGGAAAACAGCGTTTTAGCGCCTGGAAGAGCATCATCATGCAGCCGACCACGGTGATCGTGGTGGCGGATAAAACGAGTCTCAAACGGCCGTTTATCTTTTTGAATGCTGTGAATATGGTAGGTTAATTTCAGTGGGTTTCAATCTCTGCACTCTCAGCCATCTGTTATTTGCTGGCATTTTAGTTCGTTTATTCGTTTTACACATGTCTTTTAAATTGCACGTGTTATTTGTTTGGCCATAACTCACCATATAACCTAATAATTCAATTCCAAACAGGACTGTCAAGCTGTCTCTATTATGGGTGTCTGACATCCACTGACTGAATATTATGTTTTCCTGCTGTAGGCTATGTCATTTACGTAGAAAAATGCATCGAGTTGCTCTGCAGTCATGTCTTTCATTAAAATAAGTCTAATTTCTTTTTACACCCCGTTTTATGACAGACAATAGATTTTATTCCACGACACCAACGTGTCAACAATGTGTGGAAATACATCAAGGAGGTATATGGGGAGGAAAACCATTGGTAACTATCGAATTAACGCCCATACGAATTATAAATTCGTATTTACAAGGGAAAAACCATCCACTTCCCTCTTCAAATCACCTCGAATGAAAAATATCCGAGGGGTTATCTATTCATCTAATGTTCCTGTACGGACTTATATGTCTGTGCCAACTCAATTGCGAGTTCACAGTGACCTTATCGTACTTTATGGTATTTGTGTGTCTCCTATGGTATCACTATAATATTCCTAAAATATTCCTAAATGCTATATAAATTTATAGTTTTTCTGTGCTATTTCTACCTTCTTAATGATATGGGATTACTAGTTGTTTTTTGTAAGGGCGGCATGGCAAACATGAAGAGTTAGGTTCCAATATGGGATACTCTGATAATGATGATGATGATGATGATGATGATGGCACTTTTCAAAGGAAACTTAAGTCCTTGGTTGACAAAATAACATCTTTTCAGAATGAATTGAATGGCAAACTTAAGCTAATGATTTTTTTTTCTTAAATGGATGTATAGTGTTGTGGAAATGAACTCTTCATGATAAGTACTGTCTTAACTTTAAGTAGCTTGCAAACTAAACTAATTGTGTGTGCTTTTCCTTACAGGCCCTGTGCTTCTTCATGCTGGCGGTGACAGTATCTTCTCATAGATACCTCTTAGGGGGCACCAAAGTAAGACTGTCCTGTTCCTCTAACTGGATGACAGACGCGTCCCTTCCATTCCTGTAGCGTTGGCAGACTGGAGCTTTACTTACTCAAACATTTGTTAGAGAAATTTAGAATTTAGAAATTAGAAATTAAGCTTATACATGGGCTATAACAGTACCTTCAAAGAAAGAAGCAGTGGCTGGGATATTCAGGACAGTTTGGGTCAGTATGGCCTCCACCACAGCAGAGGCAGACAGTTTGGTCGATGGGCAGCGGGACGCCCTTGTGATTAGAGATACCGTCCTTCCACTGGAGAACCTGGGTTCGATCCCCCATGTTGACAAGCGTCATTATTTCAGTCTTCAGTGGTAGCCATTTTATCTTGACAACCCTGCTCTATGTCTGTGTTACTGTAAAATGTCTGTGTATTCCTTTAACACCAGTGTTGTTGTTCTCTCTCAGTTGGAAAAGTATGGAGTGTCTGGACTGGTATGCCTGTACATCCTGGGATTTGGCTGTCTGCTGCTCTCTGTGCTCGGTGTGTGTGGAGCCTGTAAGGAGAAAAGATGGTGCTTGATTTTGGTAAGATCTGCTGTGTTGTGTGTGTGTGTGTGTTTGTGTTACTGTGTGTATTCCTGTGTCTGTGGTTTGGGAGGAGCATGTGGAGAAAAAATGGCTGTGCATGAGTGCTGTAAGATTTGATACCTGTGCGTGTGTGTGTGTTTAGGGGGGCTTCAAAATAGGTCAATAATTTTTTATAAATTTATTTTCCACAAATCATTCTTCTCTTTCACTTTCGGTTGTATGTCTTTTTGTGTGTGTGTTTCCACGTGTGTGTGTGTGTGTGTGTAGTTTGCAGTTGGGATGGCAGCAGCCAGCCAAACAATGCTTGTTAAGACAGCACTAACATACCAACCTATTTACGAGGTAGGTCTACAGTTCTTGGTTGCTCTGCTTTTACACACAAATTGTGATCAAATTTTTATTTCATCTCATCTTCACTACATCTTCTACACCGATAAAACAGTCAAACACCACCAGATTAACCGAAAAACAAACAGAACAGATAACAAAAGACTATCCGTGTCTTAATATTTAATGCCCAATACAAATGCACTGTTCACTGTGATGTCTCTCTCCTCAGGCAGAAGTGGTGGACAGGGAGTCATCACTCAGGGAGTCAGCACTCAAGATGCCGTTAGGTGAAAACAGCCTGGTCAACCGAACCCTGCTGGAGCATATGCAAGCATATGTAAGCAGCTGTTATTCCTACGACTTCAGCTCTACCCCGGATACTCTTATCATACAGTTTTCCAATGCAGTGGAGAGAGAACTCAACTGCAATCTTGTATCATATTGTAGTTTGTTTTTCTCTCCCACACGCAATGAAATGGGCCGTGTCCATCAAACACGATGTCTCAGGTGATATCGGACACCTCTGGTCCCATTTTGACGAAACTTGGAGGAATGATGCATCTTCACACTGGGTTCTAGCATTTTAATTAGTCAGAGTTTTGGCCCTAACTCCGACACCATAGGTCCAATTGACATGAAACCTGCTATACAAATCCAGCTGTCCTTACAAATTACACTGATTGGCCTAGTCAGAGTACTAATAAAGGTCAACATTTCTAACTCAAATGTGAGGGATGATGCACTTTGTTCTGGCATTACAAAAAATACACAGATTGGCCTGATGGGGACGCTACGATTAAAGCTAAAAATTCCAAATTTTGAAAAGCCTTAACTGCTACACCATCGGTCCAATTTTGATAGAACCTGGAAGGATGATGCATCTTGTTAGTGACTGGCCCAAAGGGTCCCTGCATCATTTGTGGGGGATGACATGTTTACATGTTTTTGTATTGTATTATGTGTGTGTGTGTGTGTGTGTGTGTGTGTGTGTGTGTGTGTGTGTGTGTTGCCACTCTCCACAGTATAAGTGCTGTGGTCTTGTAGAAGGCTACAAAGACTGGGGCTCCTCCATCCCCGCTTCCTGTCTCTGTGAATACCCAGAAAGAAGATGTGTGAGTATTTCCACACATTAGAGTATAAATAGAATATAACCAGTAGAGATGACTCATCATTATTAATGTCCTTTAGTCAAGACAGGCTAAAAGGGAAATTGGAATTTTTTATGTTGATGGTGATGTTGAAGATCATGATGATATTCTTCTCTTTCTCATCTTATTAATGTAGAACATTTCTTTCGCCAGTTGAACTTAATTTTTGTCCTCTTATGTAATGAGAGATTGAACTCTTTACCAGGTTAGACTGCGGGGCAATTTCACCGTTGGGGCTCAAAAGAAGCAGCTCATTTATCAAGAGGTAAAGCATCTCAAGATTATTTCGAAAAATAAACAGGCAAACTGGTGGTGTAAACTGTGGTTTTCCTGCACATTTTCTCTCTTAATTTTTAAATTTAATCAGTGGGGACTGGGAGCGGGCCGGGGCAAAACAAATCTGCAAATAATTCTTAGCATTTGTTATAACCTTAGAGTTTAAGGTGGGTTAGGTTTGCCACATAGGACAACACAATCAGTGCCAGAGAGTTTTAACAATCACAAGTACGTATTTGAAACTCAATTTAGTAGTTGTAACTTCCCCGAAACAATCTTAATTGTCCTGATGCAGTAAACTCCACCCATCTGGAGCGTAAGGGTCAAAACAACAGTATCCAGATGGTAGAATAAAGTAGAATAAATAACAACATTCCTGTATCAAGGTTTTATCAGTTTTTATATCTAGATTTTTGTTGTTTATCAACTGTAAAATAACTAACAACACTTTTATTTACAGCCTTGCTTGCCACTCTATATGGCCTCAGTGAAACGTGCTTTCTCAATTGCGATCGGTTTCAAATTCGGAAGTGCAATGTTTTGGGTATGTGTCTTTGCATGTTTTTATATTTTACACATTTTTGTGTTTGGTAGACTGTACAACAGATACACGGGCAGAGGAGGGGCTAGGCAAAAACAAAACAAAAAGATTTTAACATCTCCACAGTTACCAGACATAAAGATACTGGTAGCATCTCTAGTGACAGCCGTACCCAAAACGTAACTGGCTTATGTGTATTTATGTTTTTTATTGCTTATTTATGAGATTGGGATGCCTACAGCAGCCATTAATCTGGGCTGGGAGAAAAACACAGTAACATTATTTTGCAGTTTTACATGTGTTTACACACCTACCAAATCCAGGCTACGGTCAAAATAGAGTAAAAATGAGCAGATAGATTTCTCTCAGTGGTGGCAGCTCTTAGTCCACATATCTCCTAAAGGACGTGGTTAACAATGACAAAAAATCTGTTTGTCTTGGTGACATTGGTGCAACTTGGACAGTTTCATAATACACGCTGGCACACAACAAGGCTTATCATGCAGTGCAGTTTCTGGATGATTTGAGGTAATCAGCAAGAACCTCCAACTTTACAATGCCATTAGAAAACAGTGTTTCAGACGTGTCAGTCCAAAATCTCCCGTAAATGTTCCATCGGCATCCCATCTAGTCATAGAGATGCATAGAGATGCGACAAACGTAATTATCATTCTGAGTGAAGACATAAAAGACACCCATCTCATCAAGAAAGAAATGCACTAAAATGATCACTAAAAATCACTGTTGGTAGTGAATCAGTTTCCTGGTTGTCCCCCACCAAAGGGGGGACATTGGATCGGTTTCCGTCCGTTCGTTCGTTCATCCGTTAGTCACACTGTAATGTTGACTTTGTGCCGCTAGGGGGTGGCATTGGTAATGAATGGGGACTCAGTGGTAAAGCAGGTCATACAGTTAAAGTTATCATACAATATGGGGGACAGTGAATGGGGACTCAGTGGTAAAGCAATACAGTTAAAGTTATCATAGGTAACATAATAGTCTACACACGCTTCACACTTGGAGACATCAGACTGGGTTGATGTGTTGAAGTTGAGAGTCAATGGAGAATTTTTGGGCAAATCTCTAACCACAAGACACTGTAGTTACAGTTGTTGGACTGTTGTACTGTCATTGCACTCATCACTGCACTACCACTGTGCCGTCAGTGTTGACTACTTATATCATATTACCACTTACCTACTGTGCAATACCATATATCACTTATCATTTAGCATTTATATTATTCATAACACTCACACTGTTGTATGTTATATTGTATATTGTATTCTAAATTGTATTGTAGTGTACATTGTCTAATGTACGGATTGTATTTATTGAATATTGTAGTTCTTATATTTTGTACTGTATTGAGTAAAAACAGGACAATAACAGTTACTACATTTCAAGATATAACTTGTAAGCCTAATTCTGAGGAGAGTAGGCAACAGAAATATATGGTCAATCTGTCCTTTCATTGTCCCATACGAAAATGCTTGTACAATTTCACTCATATTTCAAGTACACTCAGCAATCACTGACTGACCCAAGGGTGGAACTACATCACTGGTGGGGGACAACATGTTTACTATTTGCTTGTTCCACATTGGGATGTTGTTGTTTTTTTTATATTAAGGGAGAGTACACAGTATTTGAACACAGGCTTAAGGTTGAACACAGAGTAGGGGTTGAGACGGGATTTGATCCTAGGTCAGCATGTGGTTTGGGTCTTAACCTTTACACCATCACTGCGCACCACAGTAGGCTTGTAAACTTTAACTCTTGTGTTTCTGTTCCCAGGTGGTTTTACTTGTTTTGAGCATCAAGCTGATGGTCCAGATAAAGAGGAAAAAGGAGTTCCTGGCTCTTCTTCAAACTCACAAATACTGTGTTCCTGGCACCTCATAGTCACTGAGTACAGTTTCATACACGTTATTCATTTGATATTAATAGGGATACTCAACTGCACCTTGTTTGAGTTGGCACACGTGAACGCAATATGCTGTCTACCATAACCTGGATAATATGTGATATAGCAACACATTGCTATTAACACGTGTTATCGCACATAGATCTGTTGCAAATGCCTAATTTTTTGTCCCTGTGCCTGCAGCGACTGTCATGGGTGAATTAGGCCGATCAGGCGAGAAGAGGGAATGAGTCACAGGGCTTAAAGTGATACCAGAATGTCTTGATTTAAAAGGGCCTTGTCATGCACACTATATATATCTTTGCAACCACATCACCCCATTCAATTCTGAGCTTTCCTCAAAGCACTTTCAGCAAGTGACATACGATCGTCTTCACTCCTCACAGTGAAAATGAGGTTTACGTGTGCAGTGGGGAATCACAAATCCAATATATGTTACACTTGTTTTGCCTTGAAAACAAATTATTTGCTTTCAAGGTTTGGAGAATTTCAAATTGCCGGGGAAGCTTTTTCAGAAGTCCTTTTTTGTAGGAAAATGGATCAATATCCTTGCAAAAATCCTGGCTGTTAGGGCCCATACCACTATTACCAACCAGGCAAATGCCATATCACTTCCAGTATGACTTGTTGCATGAGCTGTCTGCAGTCGTAATGGCACTGTGAGTAATATACACTGCTTCTAAAGGGATTTAATCTGAAACAAAACATCTTCTGTCTACTTGTGCACTTTAACCATTAATTACAAATATAATAGGCTCTTCCAAATTATTGTATTTTTTTTGTTTTCTCTCCTAAAGTCAGTATGTTTTTTTTTATTTTATTTATGGAATGAATTTATGTACTGTTTTATAATCAGCTATCAATAAAAAAAGAAAACGTTATTCTTGTCTCCTGATTCTGTCTTTTATTGTTTATTTCGGTCTAGTTTCTTAGAATTTAAAATCTATGCTGAAATGTGTTCACAGCAGCTAATTTAGGTCTGTGTTTATCTTCATAGCTGTGTCCCTAGTGTCCCTTGTTAACAACTCATGATGTGATTATATGTACAAATGACAGGGGGAATCGTTCTGCTGTTTTCAGGCTGACAGTCCCTTCCTGTTTTGGCTTCTTGTTTTGGCTTACTACAATGTATTTACTCAGATGTTCGATTACAAAATTGTCCTGACCTTTACCTTTTGTAGTGTGTACAAATGACTTGTCAAACCAATGAAAATGAATACAATACATCACTCTTTTTATTACATACAATAAAAAGTCTCAATGGCAACTCATAACTCTGTCTTTACAAATCCAAACCAGGAAACAAATTTTTAAAAAAAAGTCAGTATAAACACTGTATTTGGCAGTCAGCGAGACAAACATGTTATGTTTCATGTGAGTTATGTTTTATGATGTATGTAACTGTGGGGAGCGGGGGCGGGATCAAGCTCTGGTTGGGAGGCGGAGAGAGCAAGGAGCGGCACCTGAACCCCATTAACCCTCTCCTATATATATAGTATATTCCCCTTGATTTAAGAGAGGCTGGAAGCTGTGGCACTGCAATGCCAGTGAACATGAGAAATGCTTTGTAGGAATTTGTTTTTTTTGGCAGTTGCACCCAAAGGGGCTATAAAAGACATTGGCTGCAAAATCCCTGTTTGTCTGTGTGCCTGTTCCTTTTCCTTTTCCTTGCTACAATACTATCAACAGTTGATCCTGGAAATAGCGGGTGTCATGCCACTCTACATCTGCATACACAGCAATGGCACCACATTAGAAAAAATATTTACGGACTCAGGCTGTTTCATCAATCTAAAGGCAAACAAAAAGTTGAAAGTATAAAAAAAAAATAGTTACCATAAAATTTGAATATGACGCAGTAATGGCCTTGGCCATTTATTATTTCAGAAAGCTAAAAAATTTTTTAAAAAAATCAATCATGACACAATCATGACATTCTTAATAGACCTGCAATACATCCATATAACGTAAATATTTTTACAGTCACATCTTCAGTGCTTTTTTTTAAAATGACTTCTCCATAAACCATCTTATTAAAATGACAGTCCATTTCCACAATTTAAGCCTTAATTTACTGTTCACTGCTTACATGTGTAATCTTACAATCTGGGACCAAAATGCCACTGGAAAATTGAAATTTTGTTATTGGTTGCCACACTTCATGTCAATTAACAATCCATTTAATTGAACAGTTTGGAGCCCAATGAACACAGTGGAGACTACTGTACTAGGATCAACCCACCCTTCTGGCACTCCAGGCAGGGTGAAACAAACACCCCCAGTGAGTGAAGTGACTTTTATGTATTTGACGTGATTTCTACTATGTTGTAACTGGACTGAAGATGTAATATGCGTTTATGTATCTTAGGTTTTATCATTTTCCTTGAGTATCACACTTTAGAAGCTCTGCTTTAGAAAATAAAATAAAAACAAAATATACATTTCTATTTTGCTGTGTCCTGCCAGTATGTGTTGTCTCTGACAAATTGCATAACTAAGAATTTTGCCAGTCAGACGAAAAACATATATCTGCATAAAGTAGGTTTTTCAGAAACAAAGAATCATCCCATGCAGATGTGATGATCTTGCATTTTTGAAATTGAATCATGGATTTTAACAGGTTTCAAGGGCCAAGATGGCATGAAACTCACTCATCACATAAATGACTGTATTAACTTTCAATTTAAGAAAGAAAAAAAACACAGTCACGTTTTATGCGACTGCAGCAATATGCAACTTGTTGGAGGCAACATGCACTGTTTAAGAGACTACTAACTGTAAACTGTGTTGAAGTGACTATACTCTGCTGTACACCAGCACCTTTAATACCTCCCCACATTACTCTTGTATCCATCCTATAATTTTGGCTAAATATGCTGCAATAATGACCTTGGCTATTTTGAAGAGCGAAAAAAATCAACCTCAGGCGTTTTCGGCAGCGTCTGTGAGAGTGGTGTAGTTCCCTGCTTTAGCCTCTGGACTGTAGACCACTGGAGGGACATCGACCCTCCGCCTCAGCTGACACACGATGCCGACACACAGGCCTGCTGACAGCATCTGGAGGGGAGAGAGAGGGGAGAGAGAGAGAGAGGGAGAGAGCACACATGGAAAGGATGACATGTTACACTGACTTGAACCACAGATAACAGAAATCCGTGGAAAAATAAATAGAGCAGACAAAGATAAAACAACACATAAGAGATATATTCTAAATTATACTCAGCTTGAGAAACAGATAAGACAAAAGACTAACATGTGTGAGTTACTGGTAATAAAGGCTTTGAAAAGAAGTGGTTCACTCAGAGGGAAACAACACCTCCTACTTCTGGTGGGGGATGACCATTCTGGGACCTAAAGGCCACAGGTTTGATGCACCACGCAGCAGCCATCTGTTCTGCCAAAGCATCCTTGAGCAAGACACTGAACCCCTGCCTGCTCGCTCTGGACAAACAGTGTCAACGAAAGACCCAAAATGTAAATGATGGAGAAGAAAATGTTTGGGCTGCCCAGTATGTCATTTTCCTAACTCAAACCCAGTGGCTATGCAGGGAAGCCCGAATCTGCCTTTGGAGGGTGAGAGAGACTATGGCATGATGATTTATCGAGGAGCCAATTTAAATGGCATGTTGCATAGACTTGTGAACTCCAGTGTAAGAGCGCACATTGGAAAAAAAAACCCATCAGTGTGGAGACAGCAGGGGGAAAGAGGGAGAGGGTGAAGAAAGAATGAGTAAGATACAGAAGATAAACAGGCAGGCAGATAAACAGATAGAGACAGTACATACCCAGAGTACTGTCAGTCCGACCAGCATTGCTATTATGAAATTTATGGCCGTATGGACATGGGAGATCAAGATTGGAAGGCATGGCTGAAACAGAAGAGCAGATCAGTCAATGCATAACTGAAGACTGCACTAACGATGAAAAGACAAAACAAAACATAATTTTCAACACACATGTCTAGTTAGGGGCGACGCATCTCATTTTACTTTTAATTGCAGCATCTTTGCTTCTTAAAGAGGGTACGTTTTCTCAAAGAGGGTACGAATGGAGGAGAGTCAACAGGGATTAGGAGTGTTTTGTAGTTCTGTTTGTGGTTCAGAAAACAACAGCAGCTCTAGCAGATGATCTCCAGAAGAAAAGAACCCGTTTTACAAGAGAATACTATAGATGCTCATAATGCTGTACACACCAAGTCAGAAATCACCTCACCTCTTACCCTCTTGGGCTGTCAGCATGTGTTGTTATTAGTTGCTATAGAGTTAACTGATAATCTGACAGCAGAGGAATGCACCCAACCCACCCAACCAGACGGATCACGGACGGACGCCAAGCACAAGAACGTAAGCTCCTGCAATCTAACACTCTCCTACAGTCACACGCCTCTTTAGCTTCGGCTGCCCAGTTGTTTTTATAAGTCTCTTGGGGTGTCTCACCTGTAAAGCATTTTATTTGCGCATATGCACGAATAAACTAAACTAAAACTATAAAATCTCCTCCTACCAAAAATCCCAAAAGCCCCAAAATCCACAGTATCAGTCCTAGTTCCTTACCAAACCTCTTTTTCCATTCCCTTATAAATAAATCTTCAGTTCATTCAAGTGTTATCCTTCCACATGAGCACTAATGAAAATGCCCATTCATATATGTTTTACATATGCTTCTATTGTTGCTAGTATTATTAAACCATAAATGTAAATACACTGTTCTGATCTGATGTGTATTACAATATACTGTATGTATGTCAAAATATTGCGAATGGCTAAAACTGAGTATTTAAGGACTGTATATTTTTGTAATATGTTTGAACACATATCCACAAATATGTTTACTCTCCGCTCACAACTCAGTACCAACACAACAGGATACCCATCTCACAGCACTTCACAGGAACTGCTTGTGTGCTTCCTAAAACGCAGTGGTTTCCTGGGCAGATTCTGTGGGGCACACACCCAAATGTCAGCAGAGGCAGACACCCGACAAAATGTCGTAATACGTCTGCGATTATCAGTTTTGGTTCCTAGTTTCCTTAACCGTTTTAACCATCTTAACAAGTCTTATGGCAAGATCAGTTGTGAACTTTGTCTTATTTGAATATGTCGAAATGATGCATTGGCTTTATTTTAAGAGCTGTAGTCTAAAACGCTGTGCAACCTTTTGTTAAAAAATAAAACAAAACTTATCATCAATTGTTTTAATTTGGTGCTATGAATTATGTTTTAGAATGAGGTGTCACTTTTTCCAAAATGGAGGTAATCTCATTATGAAATTCAGCTCTTGTACTGTAAGTAAGACAACAAAACAACAAGAATAACAAAATATTTGCTGAACATTTAGAATTATAATGTTTGCTTTTTCTTACCTCTTTATAAATCCTAATAAGCGTGTCATCGACGCCCTCTTCGGCTAGACTGCTATTCTTAGGAGCTGCCACCTGCAACAGACATGGGCATGAATTAATAGTTGAATGGATGAGTTAATGAATGAATAATAAATTAAATGATGTATAAAAGAAAGAAAGAAAGAAAGAAAGAAAGACAGACAAATCATTTCAAACTTAACAAAGAAACAGATGACATTCAGATTGAAGATGGTAAAACTGACAGGAGTGGGACTTTCTCTGATAGGTGCTACACTCAGTCAACTCAGTTTTCCTTGCCAATTTACTACCCAAGAAACGTATGTCCCAAATTTTGACAAAAGCTGCAGCAAAATACTGCAATAATTCCCCCAAAAAACTCACAGAGAGTACGTTGTCTTTGATACTCACACATGCATTAATGGCGTCCTCGGTGCAGACACAGGAGTCGGGGATGTCGTAGCCCCAGTCCTGGTAGCCCTGCTCCAGTCCACAGCACTCTAACTGAGAGGGAAGACAGAAGAGGACATTATAAAATATTGAGACTAGAGACACCATCATATGGAGGTCCAGTAGAGAATTGGCTGGGTGCAAATGATGGCCAAATATACAACAACCCAACCAACAACTTGGCAAGAAAAAGAGCTTGTTGTGGTGTGGGTGCAGGTCAGTTCAGTAATGTAATAAGTAAAGGTGACTATAGTCTGATAAGGTAGATTTGTTTCCAAATTAGATTATTATGACACAGAAAACTGTTTTGTCTTTAGCCTTGAATACATGAGATGTATGCCATTATGTGTAAAATAGTGAATCAATCAGAGAAACACACATGCACATGCACATGCACACACACACACACACACACACACACACACCACCACCACCACACAAGGTTACCTACATTGGCCTGCATGTTATAGAGGCCAACTTTATCAGATTCGCTAGCTTCACTCAGGGGCAGCATGACCAGGTGTTCCCGCCTCACCTCCTCACCTGCCTGCAAACAAAACAACATTTGATAAATATTTGAATTAAGTCGCACGATACATTTAAAAAAAATGTAGAAATATAGCGCTATTAAAAGGATATTTAATGTTTATAAGAAGCACGTCTGATTCACTAACTTGGGAGTCCATTCATTCCAACCAAATAGCAGCCATGTTTTTGTTATTGAGATATTGGAAGCAGAAATCATTAGCATTTGATGACAAAAACTAGCGCAAGTCAAATTATGTCTTGAAAGAAATCTTAGCAATCCTTCTGTCTAGTATTGTTAAACGGTTTGGAACCTGTAAGGTGCTACAATACATTTTTCAGGATGTTTTTAGCTCTATTCACAGAATGCTTGCTTACAAACACCAGCAATCTGCTTCCATTATCTCGAAAGACCATTTGCAAGTGCTTTATGATTGGGTTGAAAGGACTCCCAGATCTTGAACTTTTCCTTTAACATGACAAAAATGGCATGACCGAAATAGATCACCATGAATGCAGTTTTTACTTCACTAAATGTCTCAGAGAGGGAAGCTGAATTGAGCTACTGCCAAAGAATTATCACCTTGCATCCCTGTTTCCCTGATGCTAGTTCAGTTGCACAATTTAGATGGACTATACCTTTAATAGTCAACTGTTTGTACCTCATTTCGTGCAGGAAGTGCTTTCATGAGCTCCACAAACATGGTCAGACTGGTCAGGGCCATTCCAACTGTGAACTATAACACACACACACACACACACACGCACACAGAGAGAGCGAGAGAGAGAGAGAGAGAGAGAGAGAGAGAGAGAGAAACAAGCATGCAGGCACAAATATGCATCAATTTCTGAGAAAGATGTAGGCATTTTACAATCAGCCATACAGTTCACTATTGTTTAGAGAAAAACTACACAAACACAAACACACACACACACACACACACACACACACACATACACACACAGAACTTCAGCAATGTCAGATAAAAACGATGCCAAGTTTACGATTCTGTTTTTTTGAGATTACACACACACACACACACACACACACATACACACATGGAACTTCAGCAATGTCAGATAAAAACGATGCCAAGTTTACAATTCTGTTTTTTTGAGATTACACACATACACACATAAAGGAAGCAGAATTACTCAGATAGACTCTATGTGGATGAGCACACTAACTTGAGTGTAACACTAAAAAATATCATCCAATAAAAAATACATATATATATATATATATATATATATATTTCTCCTTTGAATAACTGAAGATATATATACATATATATACATATATATATATACATATATCTTCAGTTATTCAAAGGAGAAATCATTGGTTGGTTCAGCTACAACACAAGAACCAACATCCAAGGTTCACTTGGCAAATGTTTCATTCCAAAATGCTATATATCAGTTTTCAAGATACCAAAGCTTCATTAATATTTTGAATATATAGATGAATACATACAAATAGCTGATAACATTAACAATAACCCATAATGTTTGTATCTCAGCTGAACTGCCTGGTTAAATAAAGATTAAATAAAAAACACAAAAACTGCATTCAATCACAAATATGAATGATATTACCATGGATCAAAATCGTTAAAAAGGCAGATGATTCAGTCTGTGTTAACACTTTGTGAACAATACACTTAGGTTACCTACTATCTGTGTACAATTTGTGTAGCACTCTCTGTTTTTCTTCTTTGTTCTAAGTACCAAGATTTCTTTTAATTTTCTACTACCAATTATTTTGTAGGTGCCCCAATTGTCTTCCAACAGGTGAAGGAATAAGAGCAGAGGAGAAGAGGCAGGAAGGTTTTCATTTTGACACTCACCACTATCAGCGCCCAGTTCTTTTCTTTGGAGGCGCCATACACACCAATGATGGACAGGAGCAGAGTTATGATGCCGAGAGCATACAGGAGACTTATTCCTGGGAGAAGCTCATCTATCTGGGGAGGAAACAAACAGACAATCAGGTCAGCAGGCTGGAGGTCAGCAGGGTGCTGAAGTGATTAGTGAGACCGCTCTTCAGCCAGACCCAGGTTCAAGCATCCGGCCTGCTGAAGAGTCATCGAGCAAAACACTGAATCTCTATCAGCTCCAGCAGTGCTGCTCTGTAGCTGACACTGACCTTTGACCTCCCTGTGTAGTGAGGCAAGTGAAAAGAGAATTCCCCTACAGGGATCAATAAAGCGTCACATGTTAAACATTCCATATAAACCGGGTGTCTTGGTGGTTAGAGAGAGCCGAAGCCTTGTGATGACAGAAGAAGTTACAACGCTTCCACTAGGCCTACTTCAAGCCTGTGGGGATGTGGAACTATTTTAAGCATGAGAGGTCTGGGACTATTTTAAGCCTAAATGATTAAGCGTTTAGTTCCTGCATCTTAAGGCTAAGTCACACCAGACAATTTTTCAGTGGATTGCAACTGGACCAATACAACATTTAAACTTTTTCACCAAACAGTAGCCTATTATTCCAAAACTGTTCTCATTGGTTGGATTTATATTTGAAGAATATATCATTTGAAGACACCTCTGCTTGACACCTCTGCTTATAATTTGCTATTTTTTTCATATAGATATTTGAATTATGCTACTGTCTATGCCAATTAGTATAACACAATAGTGAGTAAACCTATAGCCAGTTCATGAAAGTTTTTGCATTTACTACATTTCAGTGTCAAGTAGGTCTTTCTAGGGAAAAACCCTGCGGTACACAGCAGGTTTTATGTTGAAATCAGCAACAACAGAAGTTTGGATAAATAGAAGAAGTGGGCAGTTAGCATGAGGAGTGATAGTCAGCATGACGTAGAAAAGGCCGATATCTACAGAAACTCAAACTTCATCAGCAGAAAATCCAAAGACAAAGACGTCACAGTACTGGACACACTGTTTGACTGATTTCTGGGAAGTGTAGTGCAAAAACACCACAGTGATGAGCGCTCCAAAGATGTTGCCAAAAAGCAAAACAAAAAAAACAAGAATCTCACAGATTACCACTTTAAAGTCGAGATGAAATGAAAAATGCATTTTTAACCCTTTTAGATCACATCCCCGGTCATATTGTGCACCTATTTAACAATATATGCCAAAAAAAATACAAAAAATCTATTTCTTTGTATTCTTATATCAAAATCCAATCATGTTTTCTTCCTGTAAAACAAAATATGTCGTGTGCTTACGTAAGCATGACCCAACCAATTTCAACCAATAATATCATGACATCCACCCATCAATCATTCTTCAACCTCTAGCTAGCCACACCGGTCATATAAAACCGCACTTCACCGTTTCTGGGTCGTAGCTGACAGAGCAATATGGAGAGAGATAGAAAGAGATGTGTGTTTAGATATCAGTGGGCAAAAACTTTGTTTTCATTTCCAAAACAATGTCGCTGAGGTCTAATTCACTCATCTTTCCCTTGTCCTCCTCCTGATCTAACAACAGGTGAGGGAGGTGTGTGTGGAGCCAACAGTCCTCTGTAGCTCCGTTTCTCTCTGTAGCTCCTTATCGCGCTAAACTCTAAGCCCCGCCCACTGTTTAGCGGTCCAATCAAATGTGAAGGATTTGATTTAAATCCCTCTTGTAACTGTACACCGCTCAAATATTCCGTTTCACTGGGAAATACGTCACAGGACAGAAGCTAAAGACGCTCTAACTTCCGTTTCAGTGGGACTTTAAGGGTTAGCATTAAAGTTATGAATCATTTTTGCTGGATGGAATATAGCATAGAATAGCATAGGATAGATAGATAGATAGATAGATAGATAGATAGATAGATAGATAGATAGATAGATAGATAGATAGATAGATAGATAGATAGATAGATAGATAGATAGATCGATCGATCGATCGATCGATCGATAGATAGATAGATAGATAGATAGATAGATAGATAGATAGATCGATAGATAGATAGATAGAGCTGCCTAGTTTTGTTTATTGAGTGTGTGTGTTACCTCCTCAGCCTCGTAGAAGTATCCATGGCCAAACAGAGTGGCTGCCAACAGCAGGGCACTGATGGTCTGCAACAACAACACATTGCATCATACATACTGGTCTGGTTTCGTAAATACATTATAAAGCCCCACTCTGTAATCCAAATGTAAACCAGAGAGCAGCCTCACCACCGAACATCAAAATGTCAAAATTTTGTTTTGTACTGCTTGAATTGATTGTGAACGCTCTTGATACAAGGAATGAGAATGTGTGACTGCTAAATAAGAATAATTAATGTATTGTGGAGGTGTGTTTGCATTGCATGATGCTTATCAATGGCATTATGGGCATCATTGCTGTATTAACCTATTAGTTGTCATTTTCTGCTCATTAAACTGCAGTTATCTTTCTTCAACTAAGGATGACTTCATGTACTCCATTTATTCTGTTTGACTATCAATGTCAGTTAGCAGGCGATCAACAAGATCCTGACATCTGCTGAGAAGAGTAACCATTACACTGTAGGCCAGTCTCAACACAAGCTTTGAGTGTAATGGTCTCCTCAGAAACTACGACGTCTTTCTCAGCTGCGAGGCCTCTGGGCCAAATCATGAGTAATCGCGTGAGCGGTGCAGCCTACACTGCACCTGCAGAGCCAAACTACATTAGACAAATCCGCCCATAATACATTAAACAGCCTGGAAACACCAGAGACCGAGATGGCGCCAAAAAACCTCCCAGACCAACAAGACCGGTTACGGGAAACAAGCAGGGGCAGAGAAACAGCAAAACAACATGTTGCCTAGTCGACTTTGCAGCTGTGTGATGATGAAGAGGAGGAGGATGATCATGATATAGTTTTTACATCCATATTTACATATTGATCATTTCTACTTCTCCTGTTCTTGTGCAGCTTCATGATGTTGATTATCTTGTTTCTGTCTTTTCAATGTCCCTGAACTGTTTTTAATCATGTTTATAAAGCACTTTGAGTTACACTTTGAGTTGAAATGTGCTAAATAAATGAAATTTGATTCGATTCAATAGTAATCGTGGAATATATTTTAGAAGGATACAAATATCACAGCAACACTTGATATATAGTAGTAGGAAAATGACAAGAATACTATCACATCATAGGAGATTCCAAGATTCCAAAGCAGAATAATAAACACACTATATTGATTAAGTCCAAATAGGATTATAGCGATTTTTGTTTAGGTTTGAACGCATAGGGATAGAGATATACTGTTATTTAGTGTTATTTACTATCCTTGATTTGCCCTTAGTTATTGTGTTGTTTACAGCGATGTCATATGCGTATGTTCGTCCTGTCCTGTTTGTTTTCCTCTCCTACTTTCCTCCACTGGGGGTTCACTTTCACACAAGTCCGCACTGTAAAAAATCTCCGTCTGAGCAAATTATTTAGCCACAGATTCAGTCATGAAGTCAAAATTTCCCCTAAAACAAGTTGAAAATTATGCCAGTAAGTAATAGGTTGAGATAATTCCACTAGTTTCCAATACAAATGTCAATATCATGGAGCAAGGCAGAATACGGCAGATCAGTAGCCTCAAAGAATCAGTATCAAAGAAATCTCGGTTGAATTTAACACAATTATAGAATGTAGGCTATTATTTATAATTATCGAATACCGAATACTCCCACACCCCACTGGCAGATTTATTTTACAGTTTATAGAAATATAATACTGGCTCAATACTGGATTAAATAACCTGTTAACACATATATTTTTTTTACAGTGTGGATGAAATATGAGTCCAACACGCGACAAAACATAAGGGAATAACATATTCCAACATAAACATGTATTTACAGAGTCTATTCAGTGCTTTTACTTTGATTTGACTCTGTTAGAGAAACATATCAGCTCAGTTTTCGGGGTTTTTTTAACGCAGGTTTTTCTCTTCACCCCCATAGGAAGAAAAGCACTTACCCCGATCAAACTCGCCAAGATAATGTAACCTCTTTTCAAACAAGCGTTCACTTTCCCATGTTTTTTCTTTTCTTTTCTTTCT
>NW_027283223.1:67500-117500 GCF_046629955.1 Centroberyx affinis | reverse complement strand
TACTTAAAACTAAGAATACATAAAACTAGCTGTTTCTGGTGGAACAACAGTGAGATGAGAAGGAATAATCTTGTGAGGGGGGATTTTGCTTCATGTAAGACATTTTGGAACAAACAGAAAGAAGTCAGTGCCTTAAGTTTCCCATATTTTCTTTTGTTAAATTTGAACAAATGTGCTTCTAATATTTGAGTTAGTCCTCACACTCATGCCATAGCTGGTGGTGATGATAATGGGTGTCGTGTGAAATCCAAAATTTCCGTGATTTGTTTCCTGGCAAGCTGATGGCATTGTTTCTTTGCTTCACGTTACCAGAAACAAGAACACTGACTGCTGGCATTGGTGTCCGGAAAAAACATGTTTGATAGACTGATAGTGGACAGTTCGTTCTGTGTTTCCAAGTCTCAAGTTTCTTGACCCAAGGGCCAAGTAAACTATTTCAGAATGCTGTGTAAAATGTCAGAAATACACGGATGTCACTGACAATTAACCCCAGTATGCGCAGACAGGGTGAAAATGAGCCTGTTTGGTGGTAGTTTTGCTTTATTTTCTCAAGAAAAAAATTATATTCCAGAAAATATTTTTTGTATTAGTACTAGTATTAGTTGTATTAGTATTCATTTTAATGTAAAACAATGTATAACACTGGATACGTGGGCTTGTGTCTGTACTGTGTCACATGAACACACTCATGGCTATTTGCATAATGTTTGTAGGATGAGTGAGTGTGTTTGTGTGCAAAGTTTCATGAGTTTTGGACTTTGCATTTCTGAGAGAGACAGTTGAATACGTGTTTACATTGATTCTGATGGGAAACATTTGCACGTTTGACAGTAAGGCTGTGTGTATACTCATAACACTGTGTGGTAAACCGTGTCATCATAGGCTTTTTTAAAAAAAAGACTGCAACAATTTCTCTTGGCACTTCTTACCATTAGGTCTACTATGTATATATACTGTTAAAATAAATTGATACCAGCGTTAAAAGGTTGGAAAGTGTTTTTACCATTCAATTTGAGCATAGAGATTTCGTAAAGACTGGTTTCAAGTGGTTCCAAACTCATTTATTTGGTGGTAAATGTCCTTTCTGAGCCTAAAGGATGTTCAACAGCTCAATGTACTTATTAATAATAGTGAAGCACTTTACTGAGCTCCTCCACAGAGAGGTCAGAGGTCAGCGGCAGCAGCCCTGCAGCTCATAGGGATTCGATGTGTTGCTCAAGGACACTTCAACTTTAATCTCCAGTTGAAGTTCGGTCTTTCTCATCACCCTGCTGCTGCCAAATATTTCCTTATTTTAATAATACACATTGAGCCCCGTAATAGAACATTCTGTAGAACTTGAATAATCTATTTGATTAGAAAAAATATTTCTGGGAATTGCTCCAACTACTTGCAGGAAAAAGATTCTATAGAGGAAAACAGCTTTCCACTGTTAACGGTGTAATTCTGACCAGAAACAAGGACGAAACAACGACCATAGGAAATCCTTTTTGCCTCAAAATAGAAGGTCAGAGGTCACCATGTGGCTCACCTCATGAAAACATAACAAGTAGAGCTGAGTAGATGCCTCAAGGTGGCTTTTACTGCGCAAGGGACCGTGATGTATAGCACTTCATGTAAATTTCCTGAATGATTTTTTGAGATACAAAGGCTTAATTCAACAATCACTGCAATCCCGCCAGATGTGTGCGCGGCCCCTTTAAGAAACTCACTCGGGTGGATCACGTGATGCGGAAGTACACAGACTTGTTTTCTGCTTTAGCGTGGTTCTGTTTACATGCTGCATGTGTGTGTATTACCTGCTAAATACCTGATAAGTACACCCGTTCCATTAATATTGTGTTATAACAAAATCATATTCGTATTTCGGAGACAGAAATACGCTTTATTTGTTTTGTTTGCGCTCGTGCAGCTTCCTCTATCATGAAAGTCGAGATAACGGTTATGTGATGGACATTGATTCATCCAGCAGCATATGAGGTATTTGCATTTAACGCTACATTATGAAAGCAGAGACGAAACACCGCACTGTCTTCACTAATATGAGATTAACATGTTATCCCTGTGTCTGTTTTTTGCAGTCGGATGAGACCAGTCTGAAGTGGAAACCCCCCCGCAGTCGATGGAGGAAGTGAGGATGAAGGAGGGCTGTGATGCTGTGAGCGTCCCTGTGTGCTTCATATCAAACCATGAAGGTTTTCGCGGGAGCATCAAAAACTTCACCAGTGACTTTGTGGTGACCGAGATAGACATCAGTGGACAGCTAGTCAATAGACCAACAGACAGACAGGCTCCTCAGATGCCAGATCAGGTCAGCAGTCGTGGAAACAGGAGTGAAGCCAGTACAGAGTGTAAGCAGGACACTTCTTCTTCTCTCCCAGTTTCACAGGTCACAGATACCTCGGCTGACTGTAAGGTGGATGCCGCCGTACCTAGTCTGGATAGTTTTGACCTGAGTGTGATTTTAGGCCAGTCGGTCAGCGAGGAACTTGAGCAGTTTGTGGTAAGTCTCAAAGACGAATCGGGCCTGGAAAACGATGAGGTCGAGAAGCCGGCCGGGCGAGAGCTAACGCTGGGATCCTTCCCTGACAGACACCAGAGAGCTAACGTCCACCGGGCCGTCCGCCACCGCTTCCCCTTCCTCATGACTGTCACCAATCAGCCTGAGATCAGGGTGAGGGAAGACCCAGACTACAGGGAGCTCTCCGGATTGGTCACGGCGGACGAGGCGGAGGACTTCTTCAGGTTCGTAGATGCCAAAGTGCCGTGCTCGTCCTACACGTTTGGAGCCGACGACAACAAGGAGCACAGGACGGCTGTGCACCACTTCCTCAGCAGACGGTTTGGCAAACTGGTGGAGACGAAGAGCTTCAGCGAGCAGGGCGGGACGGCTATCTCAGTGAGGCTGAGAGAGAGAGGCCGAGCCAGGAAGAGAGCCACCGAGGACTGTAAGGAAGAAGAGGTTTACACCGGTGAGAGAGTAATAATGTGATAGCACAGGAGCTTTTTCATTTTGTCTCCTCTCTGTTCTTATCAACTGGCACTTTCTTGATATTTGTTTGTGTAGTTTACAGGTTTCCTATACAACTCTGCGAAGTCGGGAAAATAAATAAAAAAGAAATCAGAAAGTTTGGGATATTGGACAGAAAATATTGGAAAAGAATGGAAAATGTTGTTAATCACATTTTCACATTTATGTGGTTTTAGACCTCCTGTCAGTTCATCTACTATATTTCTTGATGTAATGAATAAACTTCATCTACAGAGTGATGTGGTGTAACTAATAGGAACCGGACAAGATGACTGTCAGCATAAATCATCGGTCAAAATCGAACACTAACCAAAATCTTCAAATCCATTCAAGAAATTAAGGTTGTAGGGAAGGGAAGTAGGGGATTTTGTAATTGAAATTATGTAGGAACTCTGGATATGTGATTCAGAGATGTGACACATACATATATGCAAACCAAATTTCTGTTAGGGGACAGTAAAGGTTTGAACTGAAACAAAAAATAGAAAACAACCAGTCAAGACTCTCATTCCCTGCCTGTGTGCTGTGTGCCTGCTCCCCTGCAGCCTTCACCCTGTGTAAGGAGAACCTGGAGACTCTGGAGGCCATCAGCTACATGGCCGCAGCGCTGGGGATCCTGCCCTCTGATTTCACCTACGCTGGTATCAAGGACAAGAGAGCCATCACCTACCAGTCCATGGTGGTCAAGAAGGTCTCACCACAACGGTACTGCTGCTGCTCTTACATACAGTCGGTTGGGCTGTGTTACATTTGACATTTGACACATACGGCATTTAGCTCATGCTCTTATCCAAAATGATTTACAGTCACACTGAAGTCACACTGAAATGAAAAATGAACCATTATACCATACACCTATTTGAAAATTTATGCCAAAAAATATATATTTTATATCAAAATAATTTCAATACCGGTTCTACAACATTTTGTTCAACAAATTTTGTAATACCTTTCTGTTCCTCTTGACAAATTTCCATGGGAAAGAAGAGGACTTGAGTCGTCACTGTAAGAATCCGACATTTTGAGTCTCTTCCCTAGCTTTCAGTATCTTTTAATGCCTTAAATACCGATACCAAAAATCTGTATGGTACCAATAGGGATCATTTTTCTATATTCAGTGCTGGCTCCTGCTGTGGTGTGTCCAGCTGAGCGAACATTCGGTTGATGTTTTTGTGTGTCGTCAGGCTGAGAGAGAGGACAGCAGAGTTCGAGAAGAGAGGGATGCGTCTGTCTCAGATCCGCTCCGTCAGCGAGCCTCTGAGGCTTGGCCGCCTGCAGGGGAACCACTTTGACCTGGTGGTCCGCGACCTGAGACCACACAGGGCCAGCGACACACACCTGGCTGGCCCGGACACACACGCTCACCTGGCAGCACTGGTACAGCAAGCGGTGGAGAATGTCAAGGTATTATACTTATTCTTGTTTCAGCAGATGTGTGTCTTCTTTGGGACAACCCAGACTTGCTTTTTTATTTTTCAACACAACATATGTTCACAACCAAGCATATTACCACAGTGTATGTTGTATCTTGTATCTTGTCCCAAACTAGACACATAGATAGTGCATCATTTTTAAGGGCGAGCCACCACGAATGAGCTTCGTTTAAATCATGTCCTCAACTTTATGTGTAGGAGTCACAGACATGGATTAGGCTACAAAATCTCATAATGGAGATTTCCACCAAAAGGGATATTTTACTGTAGTACTAGGCATAATCTGTGTTATGAAACAGCCCAGTGTGGATGAGCTGTATGAATATTTCCTCTAGATTTCTTCTCCTGAAGGAGTGGTCAGGTCACTGATACCACAGTTAGGCCACAGAACGCCAAAACATGCTGTTACACAACATGGTATACCATTTTTGGAAAAAGAATCATTAGCTTAAGTTTATCATTCACTATATCTAAAATGTAGATGAACCAGTCTGTAAAAGTGTCATCATTTGTCAACTAAGGACTTAAATTATCTGCTATCCTTCACAAAGTCCCATTTGTGTTTATTTTTTGCAGTCGATTATTTTGAAAGAGTAGGCGTCACTTTTTTAAATGGTGGATACGTGTTGCTGGAATGAAACCGTTCACTTTTAACTGTCTCACTCCTGCTAATCAATGCAAGAGGAAACAGATCAGTGATTTTTCAAACTAGCTTTATAGCAGCTGCCGGACACACTCTGGTTGTTGTTCCTTGCAGGCCAGAGGCTTTGTGAACTACTACGGACCACAGAGGTTTGGCAGCGGGCAGAGCGTTCAATCTGACCGAGTCGGACTGGCTCTACTCAAAGAAGACATGGTAGGTTTTACAGACATTTACCAAAACACAGGATCTGGTATCTTGTACTGTGAAATTATGCCTGCAATACCTCCACAACCCTCAGCAGTAAACTGCACCATCCCATTAACAGTAAACCCTGTTCATAGCCTATTTCAGGAAATAAACTGTTGTTGATGTGTATTGTTGTGTGTGTGAATCAGGAGAGTGCTGTGCGTCTGTTCTTCACACCAGAGGAAGGGGATGATCCTCAGAGCCAGGCCAAGAGACACTTCCTCCAAACAGGTGAGAGCTGATATAACATTGATAGTTTGTTGTATTGATTACTGCAATCTAAAATCACTGTGGTTGACAGCGTGAATTGAAGAGCTGTGATCTGATCCCTGTGGCTATACGCTTTTCCTGTTGATGCTAAAAATAAATTGATGTTAATGTCCCCCCCCAAGACCTTTTCAATATATACCTATATAAAATCATAGCCCATTGTAGATTAGGAATCATAAGAAGTTTTGTTAAACTTTTACAGTGGGCATATCCCATGTGTATTAACCTGTGTAATAACCAATTAAGAAGTTTAGCAACCACATGAAAATCATAATATATTTCAAAGAGTGTGTCCAGTACTGTGACGTCTTTTTCCTTGGATTTTCTGTTGATGAAGTTTCTGTAGGTGGCACTCTTTTATTTGTCATGGTGGCTATCGCTGCACATGTTAACCACCCACTTCTTCTTGTGCTTATTCCAAATAAACCGCTGTTGCTGCTGTTGGAAATGTAAAACACATCACCTCCTCTTCCACCAGAGGATTTTTCCCTAGAAAGTCCTACCTGACACTGTGTTTAGATCGGCAAATGTAAAAGCTTTTATGAACTGGGTATAGGTTGAATCACTGTTTTATAATAACAGTAATGATCAAAGGAAGAGAAGTAAAGTGGACATTTTTTTATATGACAGTGCAGCAGATAATTACAAGTTTTTCATTCTCTTTTTTCACTTTTTCCTGTCTCTTCTGGTTCTCCAACCTAGACAACGCCAAGGAGAGCCTGGTGTTGATGCCCATGTCCAAGGCCAGGGAGCGGCTGATGCTGCGCGCGCTGCACCGCTACGGGACGGGGTCGGACGGCTGCGCCCGTGCCTGGCTCAGCCTGCCCCATGGCATGAGAGTCTTCTACCCACATGCCTACTGTAGCAGGTTAGCTGACACATTTTTTAAAATCTTTTGTTTTTTACGCAGGGGAGGTTTGCAGAAAACACACGCTCTTTTTCAGCAACGTCCTTCAACCCAGCAGCCTTCCTGTCTTAAACTTGCTTTCCTGACCTTTTCAATTCATAAACTACGTCTATCCTTAATGTGCGTTTATCCACTTTGTTTACTTTTGTTTTTATATGGATCAGACTTTATTATGAAAGACTGTCATAAAATAATGCATAGTCAGGTTAGGAAATTAATACCAGCTGCCAGCCAAGTACTTTGCTTGTAAGTTTGAATATTCTACTAACCATTAACCAACCAAAAATCTAGTTAGCTGAAATTTTATTGGAATTACCAGCCACTGTTTTCTGTTGATAAAATAGTTTGTTTCTTGCCTCATTTATAATCCGTCAGTATTATAGTGATAAGTGTGGTGATCTGTATGTTTGTGGTTGTCAGAGTGTGGAACGAGGCGGTGGCACACAGATTGTCTACTCTGGGCCACAGAGCCAGGCAAGGAGACCTGGTGTGGAGGCAGGCAGGGCAAAACAAACCAGAGGGCACCGGGGAATCCAGCTTGCCTCAGGTAAGATAGGACAGAATATAGAAAAACAAATAGTTGCACACTCCTTACATTTGTTTTGACATTCATTTTATGCACTGACATTTCAGCTGCAGTGCGAAAAGCACTATGGTATGGTGTGAAAAGCAAATGCCATGCAGTTATCATATGTGTACCTCACATCACATTGCTGAATTAGGTCCACAAAACCTCCTGAAGGCAGTAAATTATTTATTAGAATGGAATCAACTGACCTCCTGCCTCTCACCTGCATTTTCACTTTTAGTTTTACCGTTGCTCCCTGAAACTGAAATTCCAGGTCCCGAACAGTCAGTTCATTGCTGTAACTAGCATGTTGTGTATTGATATGTATACTACAAGCTGTCACTCTTCTACCGTTCTACCATTTACTGTTAAATTGCAGCGTAAACACTGAACATGACATTTAAATTACATTTGGATTTTGGGCATTTAGCTGAGTGAGCAAGCAGGAGTTCAGTGTTTTGCTCAAGGACACTTCAACAGTTCACATGGTTGTTCATGGGCACATTGGCATTTGCTGGGATCAAACCTGTGACCTTTTGGTTACAGGACATCTCTCTAACCATTAGGCCACTTTGTCACCCTGCAACCACCCTGTTGATTTACTGAGATCAAATCAAATCAAATTTTATTTATATAGCACATTTCATACAGATGTAAACTCAATGTGCTGCATATTAAAAATGAAAGTAACAAAGTGCATCATTTAGACATGTATACAAACACACACTCTCTCACACACACACTCATACACTTAACCAAATGCCTGAGACAAAAGGAAGGTCTTAAGCCTGCCTTTAAATGAGTGGCAGATCTCAGATGGACCTTTACTTTTCTAGATCCATGTGGTGACGGGCCAAGAAGAACAAGAGGGAGTCTACACACTGGGACAGGTACGCACTACAGAGAAATACTACTACTGCTATTACTATTACTACTACTACTACTACTACTACTACTAGTACTGCTACTGCTACTGCTGCTACCATTACTATTACTACTACCACTACTGCTGCTATTACTAGTACGATTACTACTACTTCTATTTCTACTACTACTACTAATTCTACTACTACTACTACTACTACTGCTGCTATTACTACTACTACTACTGCGACTACTCTTTCTATTACTACTACTACTTCTGCTACTACTACTGCTGCTACCACTACTATTACTACTACCACTACTGCTGCTATTACTAGTACGACTACTACTACTTCTATTTCTACTACTACAACTACTTCTACTACTACTACTAATTCTACTACTACTACTATTACTACTGCTGCTATTACTACTGCTACTACTACTACTACAACTACTTCCACTACTACTACTAATTTTACTACTACTACTACTACTGATAATAACAACAATAATAATAAATAAAGCCGCAAGCGGCAATTGCGGGGTCCATGCACAATTGAAACCCCGCAATTGAAAAGACAGACAGATTGACAAAACTTTACAGAAGGTACAAAGACACACAATTGACATGTTGTGGAGATCAGACATGCAGTCTATTTGTTGTGGCTTAACACCAGCTTTTGTGTTGGCCCGTGACTTCTGTCAGGTTAATCTTTTCATTGCAACCACATTGTTGAAGTTATTCACAATGGCCAAACTTTCTATTACTTGTTCTTGACGACTAACGACTTCGGAAAGGTGATGCCTGACCTACTGAGCCAAACGCCTGTTACAGGTTTACTGAGGAGAAACTACTTAAAGGGAGAAGTATTGTGATACTGCAGCCTATGATTGACAGATTGACAGTGCTAATCACTTACTTACTCACTTAATCACTTGTAGTGCTCTCCATTAATGAATAAAACAAGTCACATGGGCCAGAAAACTGCTGCTGCACTGCTCTCTCTGGGTTGAAACATCTGACCTCACCCCAGTCAGTGATGTCAATCAGGTATTTTGTCATTGATGATGTCAAACACCTGCTTTGAGTTTTCTGCACTGTGTGATTTAGTGTTGATTTACTTTTCATCAAACTTCAAAATGGTCACAGTTCAGGTACATGAACTCACAACCTTGTGGTCCAAAGCCCTGAGCTTAACCACTCTGCCAACTTCCACTTTGGTGTGCTGTAGTGGGGAAAACAAACCAAAGGGACAAGTGATTGGTCATAGGTGATAGTCCAACCTGTATTGAAAGCCTCAGAAAGAATATTATAACTGTATTCAGGGGTGATGTTTCAGCACAAGCCAAGGTATGGCAGTGTGACATCACAAAATGCCTCAACTACCCAGAGGGAATCTGAGAAACATAAACTTAATTTCGAGCTCGCCATATGCTATTAGTACCACTTTTAGCAGATATAATTCTATCCGTATACCCCAAAACAAGGTGTAATGTATGTAATAAAATGCATTATTACTTCGACATGACCTCTCTCTGTCTCTCTCTCTCTAATTATACCAATTCTACAAAAAGGGCAGATATAGCATTTATTTATTTATTATTTAACACATTTATTGCCATTTTAAAACAATCAAGCATATGCTGTACAAATTTTTACAAAATTGCCTCGTTTCAGTACACAGGTGCGATTACAAAAGTGCCTCGTCAATCCATTGCAATGAATTCATAATTGACAAAGTATCTGTTGAGACTGAGTGCATGAGGTCCATTGTGCATACAGTACACAATGATCATAGGCTGCCACGTCATGCGCAATATTCATATTAAGTGTGTCTCTTTCCTACATTCTCTCTGCTAATGTAGCACCCACTTACTGCCACACAGACACACACAGCTCACTTTAAACAGCGACAGCACCTATCATTAATGAGAAAAAAAACGGCTTTGGCTGTGTGCCCTATCAGCATAGTAAGCAACAATGAATCATACAATGTGCAGTGATATTGATTCTCTACTTTATGGTGCAGTGGTTTTGGTTCCTTTAGAGGGGAATGCCTCAGCCTTAGCTGGACAAAGTCTTTCACCAGTTCACCAGTTCATGCTTGGACGCCTAATAATGTATGTTTTTATGAGCCTAAGTGTTTGTTTGTAATCTACGGCAGGTATTACTGCCCATGCCAGGCAACACTGTCAGGTACCCAGAGAACGCTGTGGGGACTTGGTACCAGGAGAGACTGGCCAGAGACGGGCTGAAAAACTGCCGCTTCAGAGTCGGCACCCTCAAACTCAACCTGCCTGGCTGCTACCGCCCCCTGCTGGCCTTCCCACGCAACCTCAAACACCAGCTACAGAGCAGCACAACAGCTGGGGAGGGAGGAGGAGAGGTTATGGCAGACAGCAGTAGAGGAGGGAGAAAAACTGAGGGGCAGCTGAATGGCATGGCATTAGAGATGAAGCAGGACTCGGACTCGCTCACTCTCACCTTGAACTTTGACCTGGACACTTCCTGCTATGCCACCGTCTGCCTCAGAGAGATCATGAAGTGTGACCCCTAGTGGTCAGGTGTCAAGGTGTGGTTTTTTTTGGCCATCATTTTCAAGAGTAGTAGACTATTTCTGTTGTATTTGTGTAAACTTAATAATGAATAATTACTTTTTTTGTTTACTGGGAAAGAAACAACTCTTTTTCTAACTCACCAGTACTATACTATACCTCTACTGGCCCTGCAATAGTTGTGATACAGTCTTGATAGTTGTGATTCAATTTGAATACTGAGCAGAATACTGTGGTCCTGTTTGAGTTGGAGAGCAGCATGCAGAAACCAACACATAACCCTGCCAGCACCAATGAAAGTGGGCCAGTATGAAATATATTTAGATGCCTTAATAGCACACTTTGATAATTCACTTGGCAAATGAAGTGTGAACAAATAAGGAAAAAAACATGACAGTAGAAGTGTGGTGCAGTAAAAAACATTTACAGACAAAATGGGATCAGCAGAAGCAGTTAGAGCAGGGGAGGATATGTTTAACACAACCTGAGTAAGAAACAATTCATTTCAGCTTTATAGGTGTGACCTCTCTGTAAAATTGTGTTTTTTTTTACAAGCAGGTGTGCAAAATTCCTTGATTTGTGCCATGTATGAGACTTGTGGTTGTGTTTGGTTTATGTACTGTCCACTAACCACCATTAGGTGGAGTCAGCAGACTATGATTGTCAGACACAAACCACTGGTAGTCCTATTGCCCAAAGTGAAATAAAGTTTAAAAATCATTGTTAAAGTGTTGCCATTCTTATCCAAGCTGGGTCGATATTGAGTCACTTATCTGAGAGAACAGGACCTGCACCACAGGCTAAAAGGCTAATGACGTTTCAGAATATATCACACCCATAATCTGTAACTAAATCCACCATGTCAGTTCATATGATACACTCAAGGAAAAAAAAAGAGTTGTACACCAGCGGGAGAGATATTTAAAGAACTAATATAAAATATAATGAAGCATAAAACCCCAGTGTAATTACGTTGTACTCATGCCGCTGGGAGGCTGCATTCAAATCTGTATGAGATTCAGCCAGCTTCGCCTCCTGTGACTAATTTATGGTTTTGATGAGAATGTTTAAAGACAGCAGCATATAAAAACCCCCTTCTTGAGTCTCAAAATTGTATTTATCTTAAAGACAAGTGAACAAATCTGCTAAAGGGGTGTACAAAAAATTGTAAATATATATATATATATAACAATTCCTATGGGGATCAATAAAGAATCATATTATTCTTCTGCTTATTATTAATTTGACAAGGAAAAATTTAAGAACAACCTCCTACGAACTGAAACGAACCCTCCCTAATTCCCCCTGGAACTGTGACTAGTGGCGTTGATCATACAATACGCTTTGAGTGGGAATGTTTTCAGTAAGGCTTTTGAATATGAATTGGGTCAGGTGGATGGGGCCTTTAAATTCTGCGGACATCCAAAAATACAAAAGCGTGAAAAAACATTGCTGTAACGTCAGGAGAGTTGGTAGTTCCTGTGTACTGAGTCATTTCTCTCTTCAGGGAAGTGAGCTGACTTGAGCTGGACAACACACATGCACTGACTGCAGGCAGGGCAACTAAAGGACCTACCTACTCTCTGCCCACATCCCTCCCTCTTTCTCTCCTCTCCTTTCCTCCCCCTCTCCCCTTTCTCTTTCTTCCCCCCTCCCTCCCATAATCTCTGTCTGTATCTCTCTCGTTTTTCACAATGCTGCTGATATGGTATTTAGCATTACGCAATACAGTGCCGCCCCTCCCATCCTCTCTAACCGCGGCACCCTCCCTCTCTCTCTCTCTCCCATCTCTCTCTCTGACTCTCTCTCTTCCTCCCTCCCTCTCTCGGTCCTGATATTAATGACACAGCTATCTGAGGTAGCAGCAGTTCCCCTGCGCTCTCTCTCTCCTGCAGGCTACACTCATACACATACAAACTCTTCAACTGCATATTGGACACACATTCACACACACACACACACACACACACACACACACACACACACACACACACACACACACATACACTCTTTTATTCACAGACAATCTGCAGCTGCAGGCACACACACACACTCACACTCACTCACACACTACTCTAGGCACTAGGAGCGTTCGGACAGCAGCAAGCTGACCAGGGACAGACACAGATCCAGAGGGACAGCAGGGAGATGGTGGACCAGGACCTGGGACAGCAAATACATATACTAGAGACATGCCAGGTGGTTTTATTTTAAGATGCTTTTATTTTTGTGTGCATACATTTTCCACTCTAGTTGCAACTTCCCCTCACTTAATCATCAGGGAGGAAAGCCTAAGACTGACCTTGCTATAATGGAGCTAGGTAGTACCATGAAAACTGAAAACCGAAGACTGACCCTGTTCATTCAATATGGGTACCCCCTACCCTTACTCTATTGTAATCTACCAAACCACTGAACAGATTTAACAGTATGACTAAACTGTAGTCAGGTGTCAAACAACTCAGGAGGGGCTCCACATGCTCCGCGCCCAGTGTCAGGATGATTTAGGCCCCGGGTCTCGAACCTGCAAGGAGGGGGTACGCCTCTCTAATCCAATTTTACACTTTCCCACGTTTTGACGAGTCTGTTCCTTTCACTTCCCAAATGCTAAGTGACAAGGGCATTTGGACCTTGGTCTGGGTTGGGCCAATATGCAGTGGAGCTCTATACAGTGGCCTGCCGTGCGACACAGGGGACAGGAGCATGAGTTAGAGAAATAAGTGGGCAGGTATGAAAAGAGATGGGGGAAAGGATCTAAGAAAGCAGTGGAGTTGTGTGAAGTGGGCCTGTAGTGCTAGTTAGTTATTTTATTGACACAAAAGGTTAAAACATTTGGGTCCAAACAATATACAAAAAAAATCATGTATACAAAAAACCCATAAGTTAAAATATTATATGGTAATACAATTAACAACACAAAATCCCATCACTCAGTCTATAGAAACTTGCTGGTGCTCCAATAGCACAAGGCAAGCATGTAACATAACTAAAGTTCTTTTATCAGTGTCCACAAAGAGTGAGCTCAGTTCAGTGGAGTCATGTCCATATTTCACACGGATATCCTGTGTGCGAGGGCATACGAGTATGTGTTCTTCATTTTGTATGCCAGTCTTACAGCAACACACACGTTGTTCAGGTGGTGTCCGGCTCCACCTTCCCATTTCCACTCGCAGTCTGTGAGAGGACAACCGGAACCGTGTGAAAGTTATTCTCAAATGGTCTTCAATGTACGGTGTATTGCCGGTATAAAGTGGGTGGACGGATATATCTGGGTTGATGGCTTGGTAGGTCTTATACCTTGTTCCCTCTTTAGATCGTAATTTCTTAATCATCTCCTTACGATCACTCTCAATATGATCTTGTTTCTCCATTTATCTCAGATAAATGTGAGTTCATGACTTGGTTCTCTTTTATAGTTATTTCAAGAACATACCACAAGGGGTCATCAAGCATGCCATGACGCTGCTTCATCTTGGTCAAAAACCCGGCTTGCTTTTCCCTCACTAAGGCTTGCACTGAAGGGAGTCCTGCCTCCAACAGGCAGGTTAGGTTAGGTTAGGTTAGGCGTAGTAGACCTCACCCCAAGTAGGGATTTTACTCCAGTCATGTAGAGAATTTCAACAGACTTTAAGGGCACTTTTAACCAAGCCTCACACCCATACAAAATAGCTGATGAGAAAGCAGCCTCAAAAACCTTTAGTTTGACACAAAACGGGGCATCATAGTTCGTGGATAAGAAGATGATTAATTTGTTTAAGTGCTTTGTCTTCTCTTTTACATGTAGGGCAAGTCAGGTTCGGGCATTTCCATCAGCAGTGAAGATGACTCCAAGATATGTATAACTATCACAATGCCTCACTATAAACGAACCAAGCTGAATAGGCTGCCTGTCTTCATCAGATCCCAAAATGGCCAAAAACTTTTTTTTACCTTCATTAACAAGCATGCCATGTTCATCACAGTATTCCTCCAAATATTTCAGTTTCTCAGTCAGCCTTTCTCTTGATGTTGCCAGGATAACAGTGTCATCCATCAGCATTAGAACATGGAGCCATTTCAGGAATCCATCATCTCCACATTGTTGTTTAATATTTCTGATAAACATGTCAACAAATATCACAAACTGGAAGCAGGATGTGGGGGATCCTTGCCTCACCCCGATGGATGATGATATTGTGGTAGAGCCCAGGATACTTCTTGTCAGAGCCAAAATCATAGTAACTCCACAAAACTCCCAAACTTTTCAAGATTTTGAACAGTTTTCCACTTGGGACCTTGTCATAGGCTTTGGAGAAGTCTATAAAAGCAATGTACAGTTGAACCTTCTTTCTGACACAATATCCTATTATAAGCCTAAGTGCCACAATGTGTTCAATGCAGCCTCTTTTGGGTTGGGCTCCTGCCTGCTCCCGGAATGGCTTATACCAGGCCATCAGTCTATTGTTCAGCACATAGTCATACAACTTTGCTGCACTGTTGATCACACTTATCCCCCGGTAATTATCAAAATCAATCAGCTTTTCTTTCTATTTTCAGGTGCCATTCCACTGGCAGGTTAGCTTGCTAAACAAATTGTTAGCTTGCTAAACAGGTGTGGAAAAGACGGTTCTGTTAGCGAGGCTAAACAGGTGCACGTTAGCTGGCACCTGGCTTAGCGTTGGCATTTTGAGTTGCGCTATATGATAATCATTTGTCGGACAATGAGAAATTAATATGCAGAATGTGAAGACTGGCTAGGACTTATAAGTGATTTAGTTGATATTTTTGGGTCTTAGTGGGGAGGGGGATGCATATGAATGCCGCATACTCTGGTGGGAGTATTGCAGATAAGGTGACAAGATTTCCAACCTAGGGCAACCTAGTGGGCCGTTGCAATTGCACTTTGTGTGTTTCTCCCAGAGAGTCACAGCTCTCTGCCCAATTCAGATCGGGGGTGGAATGCTCTTGGAATTTTAATTTGCAAGGAAAAGGTTGCTCTTTCTTTGCTTTTGAGGCAATCTACCGGACAATTGGAAGTTCAATATTGTTTACTGCAATGTTTAATAATGTTCTATCATTTATTGGTTCTTAATGATCTGCGTTTTTTGGCAAACATGTTTATACAGATGAAAAACACTTGGATTTTAATTTATACATGGCAAAACTGTGAGGCATGGTACAAACCAAAACATAAGAAATATTGCAGGATTGATTTCTAATTGAATTTAACGGTATCAAACTATGAATACATTGAACTTTATTAGTTTTAATATAAATGGAATCAATCATCCCATAAAGAGGAAGAAAATTATTAATCAGTTGAAAAGACTGAACTGCTCAGTAGCATTACTGCAGGAGATCCATTTGAATGACAAGGAACACAAGAAGTTGAGAAGGGGATGGGTGGGGCAGGTTTTTAGTGCATCATGTGAAAATGGAAAGAAAAGAGGGGTAGCAATTTTGTGTCATAGATCATTATGTCTTGTTCCAGAAAAAGTACATGAAGACAAAAAGGGACGCCATGTCATGGTTGTAGGTACAATTGGAATTGGAACATGAATGTAAGTATTTTGAATTTATATGCACCAAATGAAGAAGATCCAGGCTTCTTTAAAGAAATTGCAGCACTTTTAGCAGAACATGCAAAGGGAATAATTATAGTGGGAGGGGATTTCAATTGCATTGTGAATCAAAAAATAGACAAATGCCCATTTGAACAAGGACCTCAAACGCAAAAAGCTAAAGCACTATACAGTATGATAGAGGAGCTTGGGCTCGCAGACATATGGCGCTTAAAACATCCTAGGGGGAGGGACTTTTTTTTTCAAAAGTGCATAATAGCTACTCCCGAATTGACCTTCTGTGTTTCAAAACAAGATGCCCACAAAGTCACCAATTGTCACATTGAGCCCATAACCATTTCGGATCATGGACCAGTGGTAATGTCAATTAATTTGGAAACAGAAAAGCATTTTAAACACTGGAGGTTGAATGTTTCACTATTAAATGATCCCAATGTGGTACAAAACATAAGAGAGGAATTAAATAGTTATTTGGAACAGAATGATAATGGAGAAGTTTCATTTTCTACTTTATGGGAAGCAGCAAAAGTAGTACTTAGGGGGAAAATAATAGCACTCTCCTCTAGACTGAAAAAAGAATGTGAGAAGAAACAATTAGATTTAGAAAACTGCATACAGAAATTGGAACAAGAACACAAAAGGATGAATAATGAAACCACTCTGAAATCCCTTGGCCAATACAGACGGGAATTAAATGACCTACTGACATACAAAGCCGAAGGCGTGCTACGATTTTCTAATCAGAGGTATTATGAATCAGGGAACAGAGCCAGCCGGCTACTGGCATTTCAATTACGAAAAACACAAGCAAGCCGGGTGGTTCTGAAAATTGTGAGTCCCTCCTCTGAAAAAATTGTGTCTCACACTAAAGAGATAGCGGAAGCCTTCTCTGTTTATTACAAAGCAGTCTATGATTCGCCAGTGATAGATGATAAAGTGAAAAGTAAGTAAAGTAAATAAGTAAAATGAACTTTACTTGGAAGAATTAATTTATCTAAATTAAATGAAAATGAGTCGAAAGCAATGAGAGCCAATCACAAAGAAGGAAATTGAAGAAGTTATAAAGAATTTGAAATATAACAAATCACCGGGGATAGACGGGTACCCGGGGGAATTTTATAAATATTTTAAGGAGGAGGTCACACCCCTTCTGCAAAGAGTATTTAATTATGCTCTCAATGAGAAAGATCCTCCTAAAACATGGTCAGAAGCAATAATCTCTGTGATTCCCAAGGAAGGGAAAGACCCTACAAATTGTGCTTCATACAGACCCGTAAGTTTGCTCTGCAGCGATATAAAGATACTGAGTACAATAATGGCTAAAATAATCCAGACATGTATTATTAAACTAATCAAACCAGATCAGACAGGTTTCATACCTGGAAGACAGGGAACAAATAACATTAGACGGACCCTGAATATAATCTCAGTGGCATGTGAAATTAAACGACCTTCAATGCTTCTCAGTTTAGATGCTGAGAAAGCATTTGATAGGATAGATTGGCTATATTTGGAACATACACTTGAAAAAATGGGATTTCATGCAGATTTTATTAATTGGGTTAAAGTACTGTATTCTGGACCACTGTCAAGGGTTTGAGTCAATAGGTATACGTCTGAATGATTTAAATTGAAAGGGGGGACTGGACATGGGTGCCCTCAGTCTCCATTATTGTTTGCGAGTATACAGCTGCTAGCAGAAATGATAAGGGAGGATCCTAGAATATATGGAATATCAGATGGAGGATCACATAAAATATCGCTATACACAGATGATGTCATTCTGTATAATAGTGACCCTCTAACCTCTATCCCAACACTTTTGAATGTTTGAAGGATTTTGGGATAGTGTCAGGTTATAAAGTTAATGAATCCAAATCGGAGGCTATGATGTTGGTGGGTAACTGGCTGACTCAATTGGATAAGGAGGTTTAATTTAATTGGTCAGCACAAGGATTTAGGTATCTAGGCATTATGATCACTCCAGAAACATCAGTTGTACAAAGGGTAGATTAATTGCTCAAATAAAATCAGATTTGTCACAATGGGAGATTCTCCCACTCTCATTACTTGGTAGAATTGAAACCGTTAGGATGAATCCATCTTGCGCTCTACCTCGCACAAATGCATTGCCGCTTCTGGAGTAAAAGCCCCGTTAGAGAGCCAAAGGCCAGGAACAGACCAACAGCTGTCACTCAAAGGTGAAGGTTTGATCAATGTTGGATCAAGTTAGAGTTAGGTTGGATCATGGTTAAAGTGTTAAGAAAATAATATTATTTGAATGTTGAAGCATAGCAACACAAGAGTGTGTGTGGATGCAGGATGGGTGTGTTGTGCTTGCGTTTAGGTTCAGCATGTGATCACTGTGTTTCCAGGCTTCCCGGGAGCTGCGGGGAGTCAGTCTGAAACACTGACATCAGATATTCTTCAGAAGGTCTGACTGCTCATTTCCTTCCCTTCCTCAACCTCTAATGCACCGGCTCTGATCGATTCCCTCCGTAGAGCTTTTCACACCACAAATTATTTGCCTGTGGTTATCCCTGGGTTAAGATTCCCCCTGCAGTTGGATCATTCCCAACTTTACCTCAAGGCTCCAGAGTAAACTTGGCACTCAGTTTTCAGGGTTATTCAATGAAAGGTGAGTGAGTCGAGGCTGCTGCCAGGGTGAAACAGTAACATTTATAGTTTACTCCTGTACATGGTCTTGGGATGCGTGTGGGAGCAAGAGGGGAAAAGACAGCAAATATGAAAAAAATCTCTTTATTTACAATTCATCATATAAAACACTGTTTTTTGTGTTAAGAAACATGCGTGATACAAAAATCCCTTTTTCAGAGTACTGTTGGCCTATTCATCTTTGACATATGCATTTAATATTACAACCTTAACAAATTTCCCCATACAATTAATTGTACTAATTCTACAGAAATACACACTCCTGAATTAGTCGTTAACCAACTTCTTTCACCTTGTTATGCAAGCATTTATAAATAACATCCTATGAGCAAGTCATTTCTAGAATCAAAGCATGACAAGGCCTGGAAATAAGCCCTGGTAATTAGTCTAGAAGTTAGTAAGATTGGTTACTGAGACCCGTCATGGTTTCAAACTAGCATCCTGATGCATCACATGTGGCAGTTTATCTCACTCTCACTTGCGGCTTACAGATAAACACTTAGATTTCACACACGCAAACACACTGTTCTCCTCCCTACACTCTGCAGAAATATAAAGGGGCTCGAGAAGTGCCCTAACCTGTTAGTTGTTGCTAACCAGTGGTATTTTGAGAAGACATTTGGAAAAGTGTGTAATGGTGCGTGTCTATGGAATATCAAGGATAATGCATAAGAAGCAAGCAGTCAAAATTGTCTTCTGTCTTCCTTTTCTTCATTTGTATAGGCTATGATGCAGTCAGTAATTTTCATAATAGCTCATATAATATGTTGCAGTCAGAATGCTGTTGTGCTGTATCACCAGAAGCACAGGAGGAGAAACAAGTGTGTTGATTTATAGATACTGTTTGCTCTATTTAAAATTTACATTCATAATTTATAGGTGGTCAACAAATGGAGAGAAACTGGCACGTGTAACGTCTGGGCACAAGGGAGAGAGCTGCTGCTGCTGCTACAGAGTTCGAGTCCACATTACAGAGCTGCCTACAGTAGATCTTCATTAAAAACTTAGAAGAATGTTTCCCTCTTGTGGTATAATTTCAGATGTTGTAAACGTTATTTTATTTATTACTGTCATCATTCTTGTGCAACACACATCAGTATTTACTGATAGACAGGTGGATACGCAGTTTGACTCGTTTTCTAAATCTCGGTCTTTACTTTACTAGTCCTCAAGCTTTCTCACTTCATCCATTCTTCCCTCCATCTCTATCCGGACTGGGCTCTCCTCTCCTCCACCCTTACTCCATCATCCACCCATCCATCCAACCATCCAACCTTAATTTGTCATCAAAGCCTTGCCCTCCTCAAGGCCCAGTGAAATGACTCAGTTCTCTCAAAGACATTTTCCCCATCATCCATCTATTCCTCCCTCCATCCCTCAATCCATCCACCCATCCGCTGTCCCCTCCCCCCCTCCGTCCTTCATTTGTCCTGAAAGCCCAGCAGAATGAGTGTCTGCTGGAGAGCCGTCTCCTCCACAAACCTCGCATCCACATTCTCCTGCTCCTCAAAGGGGTTCAGAGCTGAAACACACACACACACACACACATACACAGGAGAGAAAGAGAGAGCTATACTGTGACACAACATATACAAAAATAAAACACACGAGTCAGCTAGACACACACACACCCTGCCTTGCTCCTCCACGTTGAAAAGTACAGTATCTTGACCCAAGATGAGGTGCACAAGCACACAGACACACACACACACACACACACACACACACACACACACACACACACACACACACACACACACACACACACACACACACACACACACACACACACACACACACACACACACACACACACACACACACACACACACACACACACACACACACGCACAAATACACACTTTCTGTCTTGATACTCCACTTTAAAGAGCTCTGTATCTTAATTAGGTAGGACACACACACACACACACACACACACACACACACACACACACACTCTACCTTGTTCCTCTACATCAGACAGTATTTTTGCCAGGTAGGTAAGAGGCAGAAACTCGGGTCTGAAGCCTGGCTTGTCTCTGCCTGTGAATGCAAATCCCTGGAGAGGAAGGAGACACAAAAAACACAACTGTTGACTGTGGAAGTTTGTGGAACATGACGTCATGAGCCAAACCCTGCATTCACACCGCAGAAAGTCTAGAAACTAGTCGCCTGAACTCGCCTGTTCGCCTCGTTTCTTCTTGTGTTGTTGAGATGAAGTTGACAGTTTGAGACAGTGACACAGTAGCATTGATATTATGAATATCCTTCCTGTCACCGCAGCACCATTGGTTCAGTCAACTGGCCAATCAGCTGGCTGAAACCGGCCATCAAACAATAGCACAACTTTAGCAGAATGAGCTGTAGTTGGTCTATTTGGCAGGGATCATTGTTTCAACACTTATAAAGGAGGCCAATGGAGAAACTTAGCCGAAAGCTGGATGTCTTTTACTTTTGAGTAACACTCATCTCTTTATGTAAATCCACATTATGTTGGTGAGGAGTTAACAGCTACAAAGACTCACTGTCCTACCTTAGGCATTTGATTGTGTATTCAGAATTTTAGGTGCGTGTGTGTCTATTTTTTCCCTGTGGATTTGGTGTTATACTGCTGCATTATTTGCTAGTGCGCAGTGCACACCTCCGGCACAGGTACTCCGTTGGTTGAAAGTAGTACTTTTTCTTCTTCACTGGCTCAGTTGGTCTCTCCCTACCTGCACTCTCCCTGCCTGCACTTTCATCGTCAGTGTGTGTGTACAGGGGGGGAACCTGCTGGAACGGAAATCAGTATGGATGTATGGACTATTATTCTGTATATTAACAGTCTACAGCGGAGTTTTTACCGGCTGGCTTGATGCATTTGGGACAGAGGAACCGCGGTAAATCAAAACAAGCACACACAATCTATACATTTATATCATATTGCCATTTATTTCCATGCACATGCGTGAGCTCTGCCCACCTGACAGCCCTCTGTTCTGTCGGCGGAAAGAAAGACACAGAAGCATGGAGGTTTCGACCCGTCAGTCGACGCTTCCCGCGGGCACAGTGGCGTATGACAAATACGAAGATTTATGAAGAAAAAGAAAAAAAAAAGAAGGGTGTGACCAAATCATGTGCTGGTGCGACAAACTGAGAAAGTTGGTAGCACCAGTGCTACCAGTGGAAAAGTTAGTCTGGAGCCCTGGTGTGTGGGAGTTCACGTTACCTTGTTTTTGTTGTGTTTCTCCAGCAGAGTCCGGACATAATCCCTGGAGATTGAAGCTGAACTGACTGGATGGTCCCACAGCTGATGGATCTTCTGCTCCATAGGCTACACACACACACACACACACACACACACACACACACACACACACACACACACACACACACACACACACACACACACACACACACACACACACACACACACACACACACACACACACACACACACACACACACACACACACACACACACACACACACACACACACACAGGCAAGACAGACTATATTTTAGGCAATTAGCTGTTGCTCTTAAAGATCCTCCCTGGAGCATCTGAACATCTGTCGCTTTCTATTTTGCCAACTAGAATTCACTATAATACAATACAATACAATACATATAATACAACTCCTGTTGTTTTCAAGCTCTACAGGAGTGTGTGTGTGTGTGTGTTTGTGTGCGAGAGAGAGAGAGAGAGATGTGTGTGAGAAAAAGAGACTGTGTGTTTGAGAGTGTGTGTGTGTATGTTGTACCTCTCCTGCCAGCCAAACTGACCCAACAAAGCCCTGACTGGCAAGAAACTGAACAAAGACACTAAACACACACGCACACACACACACGCACACACACACACACACACACACACACACACACACACATACCTCAGGGAGTCTCTTGAGAATGCTGAACTTCAGTTTCTCATTGGTGTCACTGTTGTCCAAATCTAAACAGACACAAAAACATAAATAGAGGGGAGGCAGAGGAAGAGAGGGTGGTGAAAACTACTGTTATGGCAGAAAATAAATCACACATGGAGAGAAAAATAATATCTGTATGGCAGATTCTCTTTGAACTCGTATACATAACCTAATTACTGAAAACACTTTGAAGGGAAACTTTGAGGATTTGAGCAATATGGGTTGGCAAAGTGAGTGACAAGCGCTCTCCCTTCCCACAACAACTAGCAGTCTGTTAAACAGCAACAAAATCACTGTGGCTGTGCTGTGCAGCTCCAGGTGTGAGTGAGAGAATATGAACAACCGTCCCTCCTGAAACTGCTTCTCCCAGATGTCGCTGTAATGAGAATACTGCATACTCTTGATTGACTTCCATGGTTAAAAAAGCATTAAAGTAAATATTTCACTTGGTAGAACGCAGACATTTTTCAGTGCGCATGGCTCGACAGGTGTTCATGAGTGATCAACCAAGCAAAGTGGACTCATAGTCAGCACCGCTTTCTTGCTTTTGTGTTGAAAAATTTTGTTGAAAATCATGTCACCTATGAACACCATCATCTATTTCTCAAGAAGCCAGTTTTCGTGTTGCAATTGCTGACAGTAAAATCCATCCAGCCTGGGATCCCCGAGCTCCTCCACTTGGTGCAATTGCTCCTATCTCACCTGAATGGGATAGTGAGAGGCTGATAGTCAGATATTGAGAGCTGAGGAATAAATCCTGAATTGCAGTGGTAAAAAAAAACCCAAGGAAGCTAATACTAGAGAGACTGACAGCTTCTCAAATTCTACAGCAGTGTGCATGTTGAAAAGTGAACTTGTTCCATCAAAATCACTTTCAGAACGAGGCAACACAGATAAATGCTCTGGTGGGACTGAACAGTAGCCGACAGAAGACTGTGGTTGGACTGGGAAACTTCCAGATGTGTATATGTGTATCTACTGTATGTAACAAGGCGTTGCTGAAAAGTGTTTAATTTTAGATAGATAGGTAGATAAATACTTGATTAATCCCCGGGGAGAAGTGACGCATGAACCCTGTAACTTCAAAGTCTAAAACATCCTTCTCTCTCACTTTGAAGTTTGAAACCATTTGGACTCTGTTCTTATATTCATCTTTCATCTTCAAAGATCTCTGTTTATTTTGTCCGTGAGAAAGAACCATGTAAACTGTAAGGAGACCAGGTCTAAGGAGAAAGGCGAGATATTTCTGTTCTGTTGATCTCCGTGCCAAGTCAGAACGTTAGGCCTTTGAACAATCTATTTTGAGCGGTATGAAATCCACATCGATGTACACACAATACACAATCCACCAGGAAACCATATAATATAGAGTATCCAAACAGACAAAACAACATTAAGAGCGTGGAATGTGTTCGATGTGCACACTTCTTTCTGATGCTCGACCCTCGCCTGCCACCTTTCCATCAGTTGCCTGCGAGCAGGTGGGAAACACTGCATCCTTCGTGGAACAAGTATCACACACCAAAAAAACAGCAGTGGCACTTGTGTCACATCTCACAGCAGGTAAAACCTCCCAAAGTAACAAACACTATAGTTAGATGACTCCAACATCCTGAAACCAACCAGCATGGCCAGCCAGTGTAGCATAACCTGCTTTACTTTCTAGTTCAAAGGTCATGGGTTCATTTCCCCCCCACACACACCCCAGTGAGCAGTCTGTTTTTTGTTTCATATCAGTTTGTCAAAGAGTTGCAAAGATATTGGTGAATAGCGCTGCAAATTTAACCAAAAAGCATTGACATTGAACCCAACCTTTTCATATAAATGTCTGTTTTGATGCTCTCTATTGCTGAGTGATACAATAGCGATTCAACCTCTAGCCAGATCATGGAAGTTTTTACATTTGCGTTTCTTAACACCTATGAGGCGAAGTGATGCGTTTTACATTTACAGAAGCAACAACAGCGGTTTGTATGGAGTAAATACAAGAAGACAGAGTGAATATAATAAGCCGCAGTCTCCACTGAGAGTCTTTATTATTAGTTATGTTGGGGCTGTGCCGACAGTGAGTGGAAAACACTCAAAGCAATGATCACATATCACCAAAGGTGTCACCAAAATCAAGAGCTTCCAAGAGCTTGCTTTTCTTTTCCCAAAGGAAGGTTTTTTGCTTCCTAAACAAATGAGCGTCTGTGCTGTGCAAAATCTCTGCCCTAAAATTTAAGTTGTCTGGAAATCTGTCATCAACATTTCATAAACATAAACACGCTGAAAAAAGAAACACATGAAGCTGTGCCTACATGTTGCTTAATTCATATCTCAATGTAGAGGAAAAAGTTTTTCATTTTCATCATTTTATCATCAATAATTTTTTTTATGATTTTACGTCAGTAATGTATTTAACTCCGTAATCTGTTTGTAATCTGTTACTAATGATCCAATCCTTCACTGCAGCTGGCAGATCTCTCTCATCATGAGTAACTTCCTGTGGGTTCTTGTCTGTTTCTGGGGTTTTTCAGAAAAGGTTTCTGGTCAGATGGATCATCATGATAACCATATCTGTCTTCATGCTTTTGCAATCCACCAACTGGCTTACTGTGCTACTGGCTGTGCTGGTAGTTAGATGTTAGCAAGATTATATTGCTATGAGCCCCCCCCCCCCCCATTTTTTAAATCTTTCTTGATTGAAAGCACATTTAAATCATGCAGTCAACTTATGCAGAAAATACATCAGACATGCAGACACTGCACTTCTGAACAGAATCAGTTGATGTTCAGTTCATTTCTGTAATAGAAATGCCCATAAACAAGGAAAGAAGAAATTCTGGATGATGACAAAGTCTTTCAATGCATTTTGACAGAATCAGTGTGGTACTTCTAGCTACTGCTTTTCAATATCCAGCACTACTCCCCATGTTACAACATCAGTGCCCATTAAAGCCTGAGATATACATATAGATAAGGAGAAGGAAGAGGGTAGGTTATCTCTCTCCCTCATATTTAAATGGCCAGCTGACACACCAGGCATCGACTCGGTCACAGACATTAACCTGTCCGGAAACCTTGAGCTCAACACAGCAGGAGACATTTCTACCCTTCAGTTCATCAGCAACTCCTCGGATTCATTTCAACTCATTGTCCTCCTTCATCCTCCGTTCATCATGAACATCAACAACCTCTTCATGAACTTCTCCCTCACAGCTGGAGACTCTGACCTCTTCAATATCTCCTACCACACAGATAGATACCAGAACACTTTTGTGGTCTCCCATCCCTCCCGTCTTCCCTTTCTAATCCTTGCCTGTTTCGTTTTCGGAGCTTGTTGCCTGCTGGGTATCCCCGCTAACATCGTTGTCATAGCAAGACTCAGCTGCCGTCTGCGACACTGCACCATGACGGAGCACCTCTTCTTCAACCTGGCTGTGTCGGATCTCCTCTCCCTGCTCAGCATTCCTGCCGTGGCAATACTCATCATCGCACCCTATCAATTCTACTTTTTCTTCTTCTTCTTCTGCTTTTCTTCTGGCTTTTTCATTGTGGTGCTGATAAGTGTCCAAAGGTACTACCAGGTATGTGTCTAATAATTCTATTTTATAATGGCTTGAATGGTGAGTGTCTACTTGGAAATGTGGGTTGGATGCAAGAGAAAGGGGCTGGTGGGCAGGTGAGAGTCCTTGTGGTTGTACTGTCCAACTCCAGCAGGTGCTTCCTTTCACAGAAGTATTGCTGAATTAGGCCCATAACTCAGGAAGGGTCAAGAATAAATTCTGGTGTCCTTAAAAGGTGCTACATGTAGCATTTTAAGATAAATAAATCATTAACTTTGAGGTAGTATCATAATTACTGAAAACAAGTAAGACAAGAAGAATGGCAGCTTCTACCAGTCTCTACATTGAATTTTACATTGTGTGCCACCAGTTCGCATTTGTGGGAAATCCGCTGGACTGCAGCACAAAGGGAGATCACTTTACAACATAAAACAAGAACCATTATTACTTTCCAAGTAATACACAACTGCATAGTTTCAACTTCACATTAGCTTACCTCGTGGGAATGCATACTTACTCTTTTCTCCTAGTAGTAACATCCTCTGTGCAACAGCAAGCAACTGGGTTTATGGGAAATGTAGTCTTAATTTTGAGAAACACATAATGCACCAAATTTTGGTAACTCCTTAATAAGTGTTCTTAGTACTAATTGATGACAGTGTGCTGCGAGTCCTTCTCAATTTCTGATCCAAGCATTTTTTTTCCCTCCACGATGCTTTCACCAAGAACATCCAGGCCAATAGAACCTCACAGTTAATAATAACATGGACATGAAACTAAAAACATCCATCCATCCATTCAACAGGTTCTTCACCCTCAGAAGTGGGCCCGGCTGGGCCAGAGGGGGCAGTGGGTGCTACTGCTAGGAATATGGGTGCTTGCTGCCCTGTTGTCTCTACCTGCAGTGTTTTTACCAAGAGGAGAGAGTGATGTCGGCATCAATCCCAGCGGGCTGCACATATTATTGGTCCTCACAGTGGTGTGTATTTCATTACCAGTTTTTAGCTACCTGGTCATGATCACCTTCTACATACGGCTTGTCAGAGGGGTCAACCGGAGGAAGTTCTTCAATGACTCACACTCTCGAATGACCAAACTTATCATTCGAATCATCGCCTCCTCCCTGGCCTTTTCCATCCCTCCTTTCACCCTTCAGATGCTGCGGTTGGCTGCGATTCTCACGGACTCAGACACACTGCTTCTGTTTAGTGACAAGCTGTCGTTTGTGTCAGGTTTTTACCTTTTCAAAAGCTGTCTGAATCCATTCCTCTATTTCTTCGCCTCACGGGATCGCAGTGGATGCGACACCAAGAGACCAATGGAAGAGTCTCCTCATGACGAGGACACCGTCTAATATGATCCCTGCATCCTGTGTTTTTGAAACATCCTCTGTTTGACAAAGGCAAATCTCATACTGTTGTGGCTTGAAAATTCAAGGACAAATTAAACTCTTTAAATAGACATTAAGACAGAAACTTGTCAAACTCAACCCTGATGATGGTTTTGGATATATTGGATACTTCCATACCCATAGTATTATGCACTGTACAAATGGGATAAATGTCATGAAAACATCAAATTGCATGTGCTCATTTCACCCTCACACATTAGATTGTTTGTACAAACTTTGAGGAAATTATTTGGGGGTTTTTTGTGATTATTTTCCTGTTGTTTGTTGCCATCTCCTCTACTGTCCTATTGTATTAAATCTATCCATTACTTTATCTTATATGTATTATGCATTCTAAATTGTATTTTATTGTATTTCCTCCATTTATGCATTGCAGTACTTCATTTCAAATTGACTGATCTATTTTACATCATACCACAGGCCACAGCTGAAAACAAAAACTTCTCCTCAGTATGGCCATCTCTTATATACATAATACACATGCTGAATAAACAAATACTACCACACAAAATGGCATCAGGCTTTTTAACAATGACTTATTTAAATCATTTAAAATTTTAATTTAGATTTTATGATTTTTATTAGATTTTTTGCCATTTGTTTTTAGCGAGGTACATTCTGTGTAATTCAATCCTTGTATTGTGATTTAGAATGGAAAAACACAGACGAATGAAAGAAACAAGTTTAAATAGTGAAAGACCAAGGGAACTGCCTCCTCAATACACAAAATGATATCTACTCTAATAGAAAGAAATATTTATCTGTGTGCTCTATCCTTGTAAACGTAAATCTGAAGTAATGGAGAATCAGAATGCAATAAATTAACTTGGCTAAGTACAAATGTCCAATGTTGGAACAGTTATTAGATAAGTGAGGCAGTTAAAACGGTACAGGTGTATAAGCGTGTCTGTGTGTGTGTGTGTACCTGTCATGAGCCGAGACACAAAGGTTTCAGTGAGTTGCAGGAGGCCATGGTCAATGTACTGCAGGAAGGTATGATGAGGGAGGCAACGCACACCAAGTACCGCTAACAGGGTGTGGTAGCCTGGAGAGAGAGAGAGAGAGTGTGGTTAACAAAACTGGCAAACAGGTACTACAGATATGTGAAGGCCTGGGTCTGTACATTATTAATGGCAGAATCAGAGGAGACTCTCTGGGTAGACTCACACACTGCTCTGTGCTAGGCAGTAGTGTGGTAGATTATGCCATTATTGATATTGAACCACAATATATAAATGCATTTCTAGTATTACCACAACTTATCGGACCATAGCCAAATAACCTTGTTGCTGAAAAAGTCATTGTCACCCACTGTCAATCCAAACCCAGAGCCAAGGCTGTTTCCTCTGCCAAGGAAATACAAATTGACAGAAGAGAGCACTGCTGCCTATACCGCTGCACTAGACTGTGACCAAGTTCACAACATGCTGGAACACCCAGTATCAGCCTGACGGGGGAAAACATAAATTTGGCCACACATCACTTAAACAGTATATTTATCCAATTGGCAAAAGAATCAAAATTAAAAATATCGCAAAGTAAAAAATCCAGCATAAAACCAAAAGACCGATGGTTTGACAGAGAATGTGCTTTATCCAGACAAAACCTAAGAAAACTGTCAAACAGAAAACACAGGAACCCAAATGACCCAGTAGGACGGCTTGAATATCTCCAGGCCCTAAAACAATACAAAAAGTTCCTCCATATGAAACAATTACATTATATGGAAGGAGACCTCAACAAAATTGAAAAAGCTATCAATGATAATACCTTTTGGAATTTATGGAAAAACATTAACCCACAGAAACCCATGTGCAGAGACCAACCCAATTCAAAACGGCAATATCTGGAAAAATTACTTTGATGACCTTTATAAAAATCCAGAATGTCATGGTTTGAATGCCAGTCAAGTCTTAATGACAGACAAACTCAAAGAACTAGAAAGGGCAGTGAAAGATAACAAATGTGCCCTTGACTACCCCATCACTATTAAAGAACTACAGCAAAAACTCAAAACCCTTAAAAATAGCAAAGCCTGCGGTATAGACAGCATTAGCTCAGAGATGCTGAAACACGGTAATCTAAAACTTCAACTTGCCATGCTAAAGCACTTTAACCTGGTGCTGACAACGGGATATTACCCCACTATTTGGAATAAAGGTCTTATTTCTCCCATATTTAAAAATGGAGACAAGTACAACCCCAGCAATTACAGAGGCATCTGTGTTAACAGCAACCTCAGTAAACTCTTCTGTAGCATCCTAAACTCCAGATTAATAACATATCTCACTGATCACAGTGTCCTGTCTAAAAGCCAGATTGGCTTCTTACCCAACCATCAAACATCAGACCACATCTACACTCTACATACACTTATCCAAAACCATGTTCACAAAAAACACAAAGGGAAGATATTTGCATGTTTTGTAGATCTAAAAAAGGCTTTTGATACAATTTGGCATAATGGATTATTTTTCCAACTCATACAATGCAGAATTGGTGGTAAAATATATGACCTAATCAAATCCAAATATTCTGACAACCAGTGCTATGTAAAAATTGGAAACAAAAGAATAGAGTTCTTCAAACAAGGAAAAGGGGTGCATTAGGGGTGCAACCTATCTCCTACCCTATTCAACATTTACATCAATAAATTGGCCACAATTCTCGAACAGTCCCCAAGCCCTGGATTAGATCTACAAGGCAAAGAAAATAAGTTCCTCATGTATGCAGATGACCTGGTTATATTATCCCCAACAGAACATGGCTTACAGCAGAACCTCTCACTGCTGGAGACCTTCTGTCAAAACTGGGTGTTGGACATCAACCTTGACAAGACTAAGATTATGGTATTTCAAAAAAAGGCCAGATCACAGGAATCCAAACACAGTTTCACTGTGCGAGGGACCACACTTCAGCATACAATGGAATACAATTATTTGGGCATAATCATCAGTGCATCTGGCAGCTTTGACAAAGCAATAAATTCCCTGACAGATAAGGCACGCAGGGCCTACTATAGCATTAGAAGTTCACTAAATAAATTCAATCCTCCAATCAAAATTTGGCTACAACTATTCAGCAATGTAATTCAGCCCATCCTTATATATGGAAATGAAGTGTGGGGCCCTCTAATAAACCAGAGGCACACCTCGTGGGACACAACACCCACAGAAAAATCTCAGCTTCAATTCTCTAAGGAAATCCTCAAATCCACAGAAACTGTCCAAACCATGCATGTAGAGCAGAGCTGGGAAACTTCCCTCTCTCTCTCCACATGATAAAAAGATCAATTAAATTCCAGGTTCACTTGGCACAAGCTGATCCTGATTCATATCACCACAGAGTCTTTATAAGCTTAACAGCCTCTGCCCAGAGACAGACCCTCTGAGAAACATCAGAGAAACCTGCCACCTCAAAATCCAAGACCTCCATCATCTCTCCAAAACTCATCTGAAAACAACAGACAAGGAAAACAACATTGACAATTGGAAAAATAAAACAAAATCCATCAACAAATTAGAATGCTATCGTTTATTGAATAGAGAATATTCCCTAGCACAGAAAGCATAAAAAAAAACCCAAACAGAGACGCACATTAACAATGTACAGACTCAGCGACCATCAACTAGAGATTGAAAAAGGTCGTCATAAGAAGGAATGGAAGCCCAGAGAACTGAGAGTCTGTCAACACTGTTCATCAGGGGAAATAGAAACTGAGCTCCATTTTCTCCTCTTCTGCCCCCTGTACCAAACTGTCAGAGAGGCCTTCCTGCAGCAGGTTAAAGCAGCAGACTCATCATATCAGGGAAAAACATGTGATGAACTAATGAAACTTTGTCTAGGAGAAGAACCACAATTTACACACTTAGCCGCACAATATGTAACACTCTGCCATGATATTAGAGAAAAAAATGTATGTTAATTAGAACTTCTTGAATATTGTAACACTATGTAGTTACATTTCACATTTATGACCATTATGACGGATTATTTACTTTGTAATTTGTAATTTTATTTTTTATTTTATTGTATTTTTTATTATTAGATATTATCATATCTCTCCGGTTACTACAAGACATACAAGACATTAATCTAATTGCCTAATTGTACCCTCTTTTACAAATTTAACACATTTTATGTACGTGTATGTATGTATGTGTATTTATGTATGTATATACGTGTATAGTGTAGCTTATTTGAATAGAGAGAGAGAGAGAGAGAGAGAGAGAGAGAGAGAGAGAGAGAGAGAGAGAGAGAGAGAGAGAGAGAGAGAGAGAGAGAGAATATATACATCTCAGGCTTTAATGGGCACAAGGGAAAGATAGTGACTCTTCTTGCAAATGAGGTTGTAACAGGGAGTAGTGCTGAATATTGAAAAGCAATAGCTAGAAGTACCACACTGATTCTTGGTATCTGTCAAAATGCATTGAAGGACTTTATCATCATCCAGAACTTCTTCTTTTCCTTGTTTATGGGCATTTCTATTACAGAAATGAACTGAACATCAACTGATTCTGTTCAGAAGTGCAGTTGACATGTCTGATGTATTTTCTGCATAAATTGACTGCATGATTTAAATGTGCTTTCAATCAGCAAAGAAAGACATATAAAAAGTGTTGTTTTAGTTAGTTTTGTTTGTGTCAAGCATTAGGATCACTATAATGGATCAGTAATGGATCAGTTTTGGAATCAGTATTTCCACTGATACCCAGTCATAGTGGGGGGGGGGGGGGGCTCCTATCTCCTATATTCAGCTCATAGCAATATAATCTTGTTAGCATCTAACTACCAGCACAGCCAGTAGCACGGTAAGCCTGTTGGTAGATTGCAAAAGCATAAAGACAGATATGGTCATCATGATGATCCATCTGACCAGAAACCTTTTCCCCAGAAACAGACAAGAACCCACAGGAAGTTACTCATGATGAGAGAGATCTGCCAGCTGCTTGATGCAGTGAAGGATTGGCTCATTAGTAACAGATTATAAATTTGTCTATTTGAGTTAAATACATTATTGACATAAAAGCATCAGAAAATGATTTAAAAAACCTTTTCCTCTACATTGAGATATGAATTAAGCAACATGTAGGCACAGCTTCATCTGTTTCTCTTTTCAGCGTGTTTATGTTTATGAAATGTTGATGACAGATTTCCAGACATACAACTTAAATTTTAGGGCAGAGATTTTGCACAGCACAGACGATCATTTGTTTAGGAAGCAATGTGAAAAACCTTCCTCTGGGAAAAGAAAAGCAAGCTCTTGCAAGTTTGACAATTACAATCATTAAAGTGACAATCCATGAGATTCATGTTATTCTTGATTTTGGTGACACCTTTGGTGATATGCGGTTATTGCTTTGAGTGTTTTCCACTCAATGTAGGCATAGTCCCAACATAACTGTAATAATCAACAATAGAGAGCATCAAAACAGAGTAGTAGAGAGCAGATGTTGAGACTTTGGCTTTTGATGTTCTTTAACAACAGGAGGGGGGGGGGACATGAAAAAAGCAGGCAAAGAAAACCACCTACCACTCACACACACAACCTCTGACAACCTCTCTACCCAGACAGCCCAAGATTCAAACCTCAGCCTGTCCAACCTCCAGCCAAGCACCATCAGTTCACACTAAACTGCTCAGGAACACAGTGGGACTGTTTAAGGGGGAAGTTTTGCCACAAATATTCAAAGTGAATTCAAATGATTCAAAATGTATTCAAACTCCACTTTACCCATGTCTGCACTATGCTAATGTTTAACATATTTTTGGTTACATTAGTGCAGGAGAGAGTGGGTCTGTCGTCCCTCAATGCAAACACATATTGTTATTCTGGATGAGGTAGAGAGGAAGACTAGATTAAAGGCAAATTTATGGTTTCTGCGGTGTGCCTGGTGTTCACGGTGTGCCCGGTGTTCGCGGTGTGGAGGGTCTGTGCGGCGAGTGCGGAGCTCTGCAGGGGGTCTGCGGGGGGTCCGTACCAAGCTCTGTGCTCGTCTCAAAAAATTAAACTCTACGGAGGCCTCCGCAAACGCCGCAGTCAGTTCAGAGGCTATGATTGGTTAATGGTTGCTATGTTAGTTGGTTACCAGGGAAGTAGTCTATTCGAGCCAACTGACACCTGACAACCGGCAAAAATGGACAATCGGAGGAAATTCTGCGCTCTCCACGAACACCGCGCTGTTACCGCATTTACCATAAAATGCTGTGGCTCTGCGGAGAGAACGGTCTTGCCGTGAACACCTATGCCACTGGTCCATGATTTTGTGAATGTACTGTACTGCACCTTCAATATTTGTGTCCTTGTACTGTTTTCTTCTAAATGGACATAAATAAATTGTTAAAATGTGTGTGTTTGTGTCCTACCAGGTGGGAGGGGCAGACAGAGACCCCTCGTGGCTTCCAGGGTCCGAAACATAAAGTGAAACACAGCCCACTCTGCCGGACTGCCCTGCTGCGTGCTGGAACATCAACACACACACACACACACACACACACACACACACACACACACAAAATTTCAAGGGGAATGTTACACACACACACATACTGTCAGCACTTATATTACATACATTAATGTAAAAATGCGGCTTGAACACACACACACACCGATATACGCACACACAATTCCCGTACACATTTACATTTTTTGTTATCTACCGTTTTAAATTTTACACATTGATATATTACAGAAGCTAAACATGACTGAAAGATGTTAAAGGATACAAAAAGTATCGCGTCCGTCACACACACACACACACACACACACACACACACACACACACACACACACACACACTGAGACGAGGGAGGGCTACTCACAAGCACAAAACACGAGGGCCCAGTTTGTACTTCAGCCAGACCGACTCCAACATGTGTCTGATGAGCTCCAGCTAAACACACACACACACACACACACAGACACAGGTTAGTGCTTAGAGAAGGAGATGCTGGGATTTGCTCAGTTAGACTCAAATGAAAGATTTTCTTCCACATGCAGCTTGATGGGGATTTTGCACGACACAAGCTTCCCTTGTTCAGGGAGCCGCCTGAAACACCTTCACCTTTTTGTTTTGTTTTTTTCCATTTGAATGTGCGTCTCTACTCCAGAACTACGCTCAGTTTCACATTCTGTTCAGTTTCCCCATTTTCCTTTTTTCCTAGTTCCCACTTTCCCATACTTTCTTTCCACTGAACAAGAGTAATGCAGTTGATCACACACACACACACACACACACACACACACACACACACACAGTCCAGAATCCTACAATAACAGGAAGATCTGCCTCATTCCCTTCCTGCAGACCAGTGGGAAACCCTCGGACACCTCCGTCCTCCGCTGACCCCAGGGTGGGAATTTCAATTAGCTTCGCTTATGTAACGGACCAGCCTCAAAATACAAAGGCGTCAAAGACAGATGGAATAATAAGTCCCTCTGGTTTTTTTTGGTTTTTTTAAATCTCACCTGCGCCAATGTAGATATCTGTTTTCTCTTCTTTCTTGTATGTTCTATCATTTTGCAAATAAAATAAAACTAAACTATGCAGCTTTGTTTACTTTCTATGCCAAAAACAGCATATTTAAACAGATAAGTGAGGGAAATGTAGAGATTTATTCTGGCTACTCTGTAAACTTGGATGAACCAACTAACTGTCCAAATGTCAAACACTACACCACCAGATGATCCATCCACTGGTCTCTTGACAGAATAAACTAATCGTTGGATGCGTTTGAACAGTTGTGCTCCAAAATGAGATATTCATTGTTTGAAAAAAAAAAAGACACCTTCTTAGGCAAAATTAACTATTCAACGCCCGACGGTGAGGCTGAATTTACTCGATGTGGGTCCCCTGCTGGAAAACTTTAATAACCTTGGGTATAGAAGAACTTTTCTGCTGTGTAATTAAAACATATTTCAGTCTCTTTCAATTCATCCCATTACTTTTGATATTTATTCAGACTTTTGTTATTCTCATTCGGCTGTTAACAGGTTGTTCTGTGACATTGGCTGTGTTATGAAAGGCATGTATCTTGGTTGTCCGTAGCAACAGGGACAGGAAATAAATAACTATGACAATAATGTACTGCGGAGCTGTAATCTATCATAGCAGAAGTTCCCCGGCTCTTAAAAGCTGTAATCTATTTCACCCCCAACTTCTCCCCTGTGTCAACGCAGCCATTAGTCTCAATAAGCAGCGACACGAGGGGGAGATGTTCTTTCTCTGTGGAAAGGAAGTGAGGCCTCTTTGAAACAGCACCACCCCGGAGTTTTTTGGGGGTTTTTTAAAGCATGAGTCAGCTTGATGTGCGAGTGCATCGCCCAGCCAGGGAGCAAGTCCGCTGCTGTTGAAATGAAACGATAAAACAAATCCACAAGGCTGTTTCTGGTGGGTCCTCACACAAGTGTGTTTTAATGAGATAAAGTTTTCCACTTCGGTCCTGCGCTGAGCGAATTCAATAACCGCCGACTGTTGTAAGCCGATTTCAGACACGCCCATTTTCATTAAACCCTCCTTTCACTTCGCTTCCGAGTCCCAAAGCACAGGATGAAGCGCATCCTGTTTTCTATTAAATTCAGGCCTTACCCTTGGCCTGATTTTATACTGTTGTGTTGATATATGCTGTATGTCTGCTTTCACCCGCTCCTAGCCGTGAAGGGAATTACCTCCCAGGAATACTAAAGACTGACTTTACAGAAGCCCCTACCTCTATCTGCTACTGAAGGTGGAGAAGAAAGGAAGCGGCTTCTTATTTTACAGTTTAGTTTTGACTCGATTAGGCAGATCCCACCTGGTCTGAGGATTGAAACAGTGACCTGATGGCTTCCAGTCAGCCTCTCTAAACTGAAGAACACATATCCATCCGTGATCTCTGTGCACCACTGAGCAAAAGTCGAAAACTCACTATAATCACTATAAGGCTTTTGACTCTGTGATCCCTGTTACATAAACATGAAATAAATATAACTTTAAGAACTGGGTACACACAAAAAAATCTGGTTTACTAAGTTTCTACTATGAATAAATAAACATGCATGGACACACAGTCTCCGGATCTCTCTTTCTCTCTCCCACACACACACACACACACAGTGCACCAACCAGCTTGGCTACGTAGTTGACCACCAGCGAGTCGATCTTCTTCTTTCCCAGTCGAGGCAGGTGTCTGTTCAGATGTTCTCGCAGCTTGTCAACGATCTACGGCACAAAACACACACGTTCAATATTTTGTGTGTGTGTGTGAGGAGAGTAAGTGAGCCTTTAAGTGGAACTTTGTGTTTGTGTGTGTGCGTGTATGCGTGTGTGCGTGCGTGTGTGCGTGTGTGTGTGTTGCAGCCTCTCTGCCTCACCAGGCCTATGAGCGCCCTCTGTTGGTGGTCTTCCTCCTGGAAGAGTGGCACCAGCTTCTTATCTGGAAGAGAGCAGGCGTTACCGGGTAGAAACACATAAAAGAAACATTTGAAGAACCTCCAAAAGCATGGGGTTATGAGGCTGCTGTGTGTGTGTGTGTGTGTGTGTATGTTGCTATTTTATGTCACTCATAAGACTGTACCATGCGCCACTTCAGTTACTACAGCTGGATTATTACACACACACACAGACACAGACACCATCTTTTGATCACTTTCGTCACATTTACACACATGCAAGAAGCCTTTTGATTTTATCGTTTAATACGCTGCAGATATAAATAGCTCCTGCAGGATACAGCCGACTGACGGGCTTTGCTGCCTGTTTGTGGTTCAAAGTTATCAGTTGTTTTACATTTCCATATTTTCCACATCGAGCTGATGCTCTTATTCAGAGCCACTTGACAGTGAGCGGAGCAGGCAGGGCTTCAGTGTCTTGCTCCAGGACACGTCGACAAGACACAAAGCTGTTGAGAGACACACTGGCTGCTTTCTTTCATCGACCCTGTGACCTTTCAGTTACGGGACGGTCTCACTAACCCTCTCTGCTCACTCAGCCATTTTACAGAATGCTGATGGCAGAGACAGACGAATGTGTTCAAGTCTGAGATTAGATAACCGACAATCTACATTCACATGGGTGGGAATTACAAGGGAGTGTGTATCCCACCGGCATCTTTTTGCCACTTAGCTCCAATATATCTATTAGAGTTAGACTGATATATCTGGACAATATTAGCCATTAAATTCAAATATGATGGAGGTTTCTGCCTGACAACAACTGTATTAAACAGTCTAAACCAATGCAATGAAATTCTTTACACAGTTTATATTTTCTTTGAATTGTTCAGTAATGTTATTTTCCAAGTTAAATGTATCCCAGAGTTCCCCCAATCATGGAACAGGTACGGCGGCTCTCCCTGCCTTAAAGAGCTGCTAAGCATAGAAGAATTTCATGAGTCTGGGTTTGTCTTCTTCTTAGTCTTCAATGGAGGGTTTTAGTGTCCCATGATGGTCTGAATGCTGTTTCAGAGGCTGTTCCACCCTGACAAGAAGAAAATTACTGGGGGGAAAATGATGAAACATGAAAGATACTGAATATTTTCCTCCATTTTGATCAACAGGACTAGCATGTTCAACCACCTGACTCAAACATACTGTAGGAGCCAAAATGGGTATTTATGTGTTTATTTTTTTGTCAAGGCTGCGCATGCTCTTTTTGGTTACTATCACTTCCGGTAATTGACACAGGGGTGTGGTTTCACATTTATTTACCTGTTCACTTGTATGGCGGGAGTCTAACAAAGAGGGTGAGTAGGGCTCCGATATTTTCTGTTGACCGTCACGTTATGCTTTAGTTTCTGTTTAATAAACAGTCTGAAACGCATCCGGACTTAAGTATGATTTTGTTTGAACGCGTCACAGTAAAGAGCCTACTTAGCCTCTTAGCGGCCTATTTTCATTGAGTCGCTACAACATAGTCAACAGAAAGTAGCCGCAACCACGACACTACTGGATGGACGGGATTCTGCGTTGATGGATCGCAAGGACGCCTTGGATCTCGGAGTTTGGATGGAATGGAAATGGACATTGTTGGAACATTTGGACTGTTTTCCCCTCTTCGGCTTGGATTGGAGAAGCCACACATGACTGCTGCCACGGTGTAAAATCGCTTCTTGACAGCAGCGCATCACAGCCATCAGAAGCGGTAGGCTTGTTATTGATTCCTTCTGTGTATTTGTTGCAAGTTTGAACACAGTTTGGAAGTGCGGCCGCTTGTCCATTGGGGACTGTTGGTTTTGGCTTGTGTTGTGTGTGTCTGTTTTGCCGAGGTTGGCGCTGGCGGAGGTTTTGTGCTGGTTTGACTGTTTGTAACACTGTGGCTGCCGTACTCTGTTGAGTTGAAAAATCGCATTGCCGACAAGGTTGAGTTGTTGAGCTATTGTGAATGTGGTTTATCTGTGGCTGAGTGTTTTTTGATGAATTGTACATGTTGGAAAATGGCAAAATGAGTGACACAAATGAAGTGAATGATGAAATGGAGGAGAGGAGGCCGGTCAAGCTTACAACCAAAGCGTTGGCTTGCAAAATTGAAGCTCTTCAGAAGGAACGTCAATCAAATGTGAAGAAAATTAAAGGGCTCACACAAGAAATTAAAGAGCTTATGGAAAGGGATGAAAATGTAAAGGACGTGCAATTCAAACTGGAGAAATTGATTCAGCTGTATGAAAATGCAAAAGCAGCACATGGGTCAGTTATTGTATTGCTTCCCAAAGAGGAACAGGAAAACCAGAATGACTGGTTTAAACGTGTTACAAAATACAACACAGATTTTACGGAGGATGTGAAACAATGGCTTTTTGAAACTGGAAGGCCCTTTCGGCAGACAGGTCATGTGACTGCAGATTTACCAATGGCTGCAAATTCAGACATTTCTATTTCACCTGAGGAGGCACCTGTCGAATTAAAGGAGAAAGTTCCCCACACGGATGCTCAACATGATATTCCCTCCTTCCAGTCAAACATTAAAGCAGCATCTGACATACAGGATGAAATACAACCAAGTGACAGCATATCAAATGTTGGAAGCAGGAAGGACAAACGAAGTTCTTCTGGCTCAAGCTCCAGAGTTTCAAGTACCACATCTGCACGTGTAAAAGCTGAGGCTGAAGTGGCTGCTCTTATTGTACGACAAAAACTGCTTAAGGATAAACATGCCTTGGAAGAACAGGAGGAGCAGCTAAGGAGGAAAAAAGAGCAGCTGAATCTGGAAACAAACATTGCTGCTACTATGGCCAGAATGAAGGTACTAGGAGCCTCAAAGGGATCCAGTGTTCGAAGTAACTTATCTAAAGTGTTTGATGGTATGGAGTCATATTTTGAGAAAGGACAACAGGAAAAGAAAACACTTAATGTTGAAGCAGATTCTTTTGTACCACAGTTGCAAGCCATGCATGCACATGGACAAATTCTCCCAAAGCACGGTGTTACCAGTCCACAAACACCAATAATAACAACCGCAGACAGAGCTGTAACTCAAATCCAGTCTCTCACCACAGCTCCCTTGACACTCCAGTCAAGCGTCAGAAATCCGGGTGAACATGCACATGTGACATCTCCAGCAACATTACCTGCTTCAAGCAACGGTGAACAGAGCAATATATTCTCGGTCATGGAAAAGCAAAATGAAATCACTGCATTATTAATCCAGCAACAGTGTCTCTCTTCCATGCCCAAGAAGGAGATTCAAGTTTTTGATGGTGACCCACTTCAGTACCAAACATTCATTAAATCCTTTGAACACAGTATTGAAAGCAAGAACAATAACCCCAGAGATTGTCTCTATTATCTGGAACAATACACAAGAGGACAGCCAAGGGAACTTGTAAGGAGTTGCCTACATATGGCCTCGGACAGAGGATTCAGGAAGGCTAAGGCTATACTACAGGAGCATTTTGGCAACGAGCATAAAATTGCTACAGCTTATATGGAGAAGGCTCTTTCATGGTCGTCAATAAAACCGGATGACACAAAATCTCTACAAGCATACACCCTCTTTCTTAAAGGATGTTGTAATGCCATGGAAGATGTCAACTACATGCATGAGCTTGATATGCCTGTTAACATGCTAGTCATCATAAAGAAGTTGCCCTACCGGCTGAGAGATAGATGGAGAACTATGGCCTGTGATTTGCAGGAAAAATACAATCAAAGAGCTACCTTTAAGGATATGGTGGATTTCCTTGAAAGGCAAGTGAGGATTGCTACAGATCCAGTATTTGGAGACATCAGAGACACTCCAACAGTGAGCAAAGATGTAAGGAGGTCCAAGTCACAGTCTCATCCAAGAATAAAAGGAAGTATCTTTGCTACCACTGTGACAGTTGCAGATAAAAAAACTGATAAAGGAACTAAGGAAAAGGAGAGTTTGTCTGCTGTGAAGTGCTGTTTGTTCTGTGGAGGTGGACATGCTTTGGAGATGTGTCTACAGTTGGAAAAGAAGGCACATAGTGAGAAAATCGCTTTCCTAAAGGAAAATGGAGTATGTTTTGGCTGTCTGTGTAGAGGACACATCAGCAAAGACTGCAGAAAGCGACTCAGCTGCAACATATGCAGTCTAAAGCATCCCAGAATGCTGCATATCCACCAAAGAAAGAAGGAAATGGACAAAGAGCAAGCAGAAATAAAGGAAACAGCTGAGGACAGTGCCGTAGCCTCTGTTCAGACAAGTGGTCTTACTGGGGCCGGTGAGGATAACTGCAAACTCTCAATAGTGCCTGTACAAGTTAAGGCCAGGAAGGGGAATGCTACAGTGCATACTTATGCATTTCTCGACCCAGGTAGCACTGCATCATTTTGTACTGTGGGACTGATGAATAAGCTTAATCTTCAGGGAAGAAGATCAAATATTCTATTGAGAACTATGGGTCAAAGGAAGGTCGTTGAAACCAGCATCGTTTCAGGCCTAGAGGTCGCTGGACTGGACAGCAGCGATTTTTGTGATCTCCCAAGCATATACACTCAGAGGACTATGCCTGTGCACAAAGGAAACATCCCACATCAAAATGATATCGATCAGTGGCCTCATTTGAGGAATGTTCATCTACCTGAAATTGACTCTGAGATAGAGTTGCTGATTGGCTCAGATGTACCAAAGGCTCTGGAACCACTAGATGTAATCCGGAGTGTGGGAGACGGACCTTATGCTATCAAAACCATGCTTGGTTGGACGGTTAATGGACCGTTAGGAGGAAAGAATGATGATGCTCAGGAGCAGTCAGCGATAAGTGTCAACAGGATATCAGTTGTGAAACTTGATGAGCTGTGGGAACGGCAGTTCAGGACTGACTTTCCTGAGTGCATCAGGGATGACCAAGAACCTTCAAGAGAAGACCAGCAGTTCTTGGATTTAGTCTCAAAATCTGCCAAACTAGTCGATGGCCATTATTGCATTGGATTACCTTTAAAAGAAAGGGAAACAAGCATGCCTGACAATAGAGGTGTTGCTGAACAACGTACACTGAACCTAAAGAGAAGATTCAAGAGAGATTCTTCCTTTCATTCGGACTACACCAATTTCATGTCTGACATGATATTTAAAGGTTATGCAGAGAAGGTACCTGATGATGTCTTGGAACGTAGTGATGGCAAAAAATGGTATCTACCACACCATGGGGTTTTGCATCCACAAAAGAAAAAACTCCGAGTGGTGTTTGACTGTGGAGCGACATTTCGGGGAGTTTCACTGAATTCTCAACTCTTACAGGGGCCAGACCTGACCAGTACATTGATAGGAGTCTTGGCTAGATTCCGTAAAGAACCTGTTGTCATCACCGCAGATATTGAAGCAATGTTTCACCAGGTGAAAGTACCAAATGAAGACCGTGACTTGTTACGGTTTCTCTGGTGGCCTGATGGAGACTACAGTCAGAACATGGTGGAATACAGAATGACAGTGCATCTATTTGGAGCAACTTCATCTCCAAGTTGTGCGAACTTTGCCCTTAGAAAATGTGCTGAGGACAATATGAAACAATTTAGCCCTCAAGCTGTAAACACCATCATGAACAACTTCTATGTTGATGACTGCCTCGCTTCAGCAGCTTCAGAGGAAGAGGCAATAGCTCTTTATCAGGAGCTACGAGAGATTTGTTTCAAGGGAGGCTTTCTACTTACCAAGTGGATAAGTAACAGTCGCCATGTGTTGGCTGCCATACCTGAAACAGAGAGAGCAAAAGAAATGAAGAATCTGGATTTGGACCATGACAATCTTCCTGTGGAGAGGGTGTTAGGTGTACAATGGTGTGTTCAGTCTGACGTCTTCAAGTTCAAAATCATCTTGAAAGACCGACCACTCACAAGAAGGGGGATTCTTTCAACAGTCAGTTCGGTATATGATCCCCTAGGAATATTGGCACCAGTAGTCCTGACTGCCAAGAAGATCCTGCAAGATTTGTGTAGGAAAAAGCTCGGTTGGGATGATACGGTACCAGACTCCATTGTACAGGAATGGATGAGTTGGATTCAGGAACTTCATAAGCTGGAAGGCTTCAAGGTTGACAGATGCTTCATACCCACAAACTTTGGAACGGTGACATCTGCTCAACTACATCATTTTGCTGATGCATGTGAGGATGGTTACGGAACTGTTAGTTACCTGTTACTGCATAACAACCATGGCCAGGCACATTGTGGATTTGTGATGGGAAAGGCAAGAGTGGCTCCATTAAAGCCAGCCACCATCCCTCGAATGGAGTTGACTGCTGCTACCATGGCGAGCAGAATGGACACAATGTGGAGAAAAGAGCTGCAGATGGAACTAGCAGACTCCATATTTTGGACCGATAGCACCTCTGTGCTCAAATACATCAACAATAAGACCACAAGGTTCCGAACTTTTGTGGCCAACAGAGTTTCTGAAATTGCCAAAGTATCACATGCATTACAGTGGAAATATGTTAACACAGTTAACAATCCAGCAGACATGGCTTCTCGAGGTTTGACAGTCAAATCTTTTCTAAAGAAAGAAATATGGATGTCCGGGCCTCAGTTTCTTCTTTGGCCTCAGGAAGAATGGCCTCAAAATCCTGATGGATTGGAAAAAATCTCACCAAAGGACTCTGAAGTCAGGAGCATAACTGTAAATGCTGCTCAGATAATGTCTGAAGAAGTGGATCCAATAACCCGCTTAATCCATTACTTCTCATCCTGGACTCGTTTGAGAAGGGCAGTAGCATGGATGCTCAGACTTAAACAACTGCTTCTGTATCATAGCAGAAAGAGGAAACAAGCAAGTGGTGTTCTCGCTCAGCTTCATCCAGATAACATCCATCAGAGAGATCTGCCACAAAAGGAGACAGGAAATCTTGAGACTCAGGAAAACAGTGGTCTCACAGTTGAAGAGCTGGCTAATGCGGAGACGGAGATAATCTGCTTTTGCCAGAAGAAGAGATTTGCAGATGAAATCTCAAGTCTGAGGAAAGGAATGAATGTTAAGAGGACTAGCCACATTCATAAACTCAATCCCATTCTGAAAAATGATGTATTAAGAGTTGGTGGGCGACTTAGCAGAGCAGCAATGCCAGAAGAGATGAAACATCCTGTCATACTGGCCAAAGATTTTCACATTTCTGATCTGATTCTTCGACATGTTCATGAAGATGTGGGTCATGGTGGTCGCAACCATATATTGTCCAAACTACGCCAAAAATATTGGATTCCTGGTGCCACTGTGTCAATCAGAAGAATTGTGTCGAAATGTGTTGTTTGTCGGCGTATAAATGCTACTCCTGGACAACAGCAGATGGCAGATTTGCCCCTGGATAGAGTCTCTCCTGACGAACCTCCCTTCACATATGTTGGAGTCGATTATTTTGGACCCTTTGGAGTGAAGCGTGGAAGGAGTGTTGTGAAGCGCTATGGTGTTATTTTCACTTGTTTAGCTGTAAGAGCAATTCACATCGAAGCGGCATCATCACTTGACACAGACTCCTTCATCAATGCCCTTCGGCGTTTTACAGCCAGACGTGGTCAAGTGAAAGAACTACGATCTGACAATGGCACCAATTTTGTGGGAGCTCAGCGTGAGTTGAAGGAGGCGATTGAAAGCTGGAATCAAGGTCAGATCCATAACACACTGCTCCAGAAAGGAATCAATTGGATCTTCCATCCCCCTGCTGGCTCACACCATGGAGGTGTATGGGAAAGATTAATTAGATCAGTGCGAAAGATTCTCAATTCCACCCTCAATGTGCAAAGTCTTGACGAGGAGGGTCTCCACACAGTTTTATGTGAAGCTGAGGCTATCCTCAACAGTCGTCCAATCACCAAGGCTTCTACAGATCCAAATGACCTTGAAGCACTTACCCCGAACCACCTTCTACTTCTTAAGACTACGCCATCCCTGCCACCAGGACAGTTTCTGAAGGAAGACATATACGCTCGCCGCAGGTGGAGGCAAGTTCAGTATATGTCGGATTTATTCTGGAAAAGATGGATTAAAGAATATCTACCCCAACTTCAGGAACGACAAAAATGGTCTAACATCAGACGCAACTTCACACCAGGAGACATCGTGATCATCATGGATGATTCAGCGCCTCGAAACTCCTGGCTAACTGGAAAAATTGTTGAGACCATTCCGGACAAAAAGGGACTTGTACGTCATGTTCGGATCAAGACCAAGACCGGCTTTCTGAACAGACCCATCAACAAAATCTGCCTTCTACTGGAGGCAGAGGATCTTTGACAAGTCCAAACTGACTTTATTTGTTGTTTTTTGACCTTGCCCCTTGCCCACTGCACACATTCTACAGACTACAGACTTTACTTATCCAGAGCGGTGGTAAAGATCGCTCTTTTAAGACTGTGATAACGAACTCTTGCCATCTGAATAATGAAGAAAGAAGATCTACATAATATTGAAATATACTGTGTTTGATTGTTGTTTATAATTGTGTAATTATTATTTTGAGATATAATAATTAGGGGCCGGTATTGTAGGAGCCAAAATGGGTATTTATGTGTTTATTTTTTTGTCAAGGCTGCGCATGCTCTTTTTGGTTACTATCACTTCCGGTAATTGACACAGGGGTGTGGTTTCACATTTATTTACCTGTTCACTTGTATGGCGGGAGTCTAACAAAGAGGGTGAGTAGGGCTCCGATATTTTCTGTTGACCGTCACGTTATGCTTTAGTTTCTGTTTAATAAACAGTCTGAAACGCATCCGGACTTAAGTATGATTTTGTTTGAACGCGTCACAGTAAAGAGCCTACTTAGCCTCTTAGCGGCCTATTTTCATTGAGTCGCTAAAACACATACAGTATATCCATTTTCCTCCTCCACACAGCTGCAAAAACCAACAACCTCCTCCATCTAATATTTTTACTACACGTGTAACACAGGTACAGAGAGAGAGAGAGAGAGAGAGAGAGAGAGAGAGAGAGAGAAAGAGAGAGAGACCTAACTCCCTCTGTTATATAACTGTGGTATTCCTTCCTCTTTTCTTATTTTCTGTGTATTTCTCTCTCTTTCTGTCTCTTTGTCTCTCTCTCTCTCTCTCTCCTCTCCCCCTTTTTTTTAGTCTCTCACTCCATGATAAATTAGTGTGGTGGTTCTGTTCTGCTGAATTCTCCAGTGGGCTTGAAGACCCCAGAAAAACACACGCACACACACACACACACACACACACACACACGCACGCGCGCACACACGCGCACACACACACACACACTCACTCAAATACACTTGCACACACATACATGCTCACACACACAAGCAAGTTTCGAGTTCCATTATAGACCAAGGTTTTGTTATTTATTACATTCACATTCTTTTGTTTGTGTGTGTGTGTGTGTTTATCTGTGTATCTTTGAATCTGTGTATGTGTGTGTGTATGTATGGCATCTTACCAAGACTCCAGGTGTCCACCATTGATAAAACTCTACAAAATAAGACAAAAATAAAGGTTTATGTGGAAAACAATCCTTCAAGGCAGCATTATGAGTCTTATGTTTCATTCTGCTGAAGTTGAGGCAATATAATACTACACTGCTGCATTTGGGAGCAAAAAATTTAAATTAAAATAATAATAATAATTCCTTCAACAGGGCTTCGCACGAAGTCGTGCTCGGGCCCTAATTAAAAAAAAATGTTTGTAATCAGGCACAGCTGGCTGGACCATAGTTTAAAGATACAGTCATCCCTCCCCTCCCCTCAATTTCACAACTATGTTTGTGTAGCACTTTTCCTTTTCCTTTACCTACTTCTTTGTGTTTTCCTCCATGTGTTTCAAATGGCTGGATGATCGTCTCCTCTCTGACTGCTGAAACACAACAAAACCATCATGATGGGAGGGCTGAAAATACGTTCCTTTTGTCTGACAAAAGCCACAGGTATGCCAACATGTACACACACACGCACACGCACACACATACACACAGCCTGAGAAAGACACACACACATTGTCCCCCATCCACCAGATTGTGCAGCATGTGCAAAGAATTAAAATGGAGCAACTCAGCTTCAAGTGCAGAGAGCAAGATGTGGTTCTGATTTGTGTTGAACAAATCTACATAGGAGGTTTTTGTTGTTAGGAACATGCACACACACACACACACACACGCACCAGTTTATCCCAGTCGGCCTGTATGTGTGATGTTCTGTATCTGGGGTTAGGAACGGCCTCCAGATATTTCATCCTCTCTGTGTTCCACTGCAGCTCTGACCAGAAACCCTGGAGACTCCTGGCCTGTACACACACACACACACACACACACACACACACACACACACACACACACACACACACACACACACACACACACAGACCACAGTGACAAAGCAAGGACATTGCAAAACAGTTGAGAATAATTGTGTCTGAATTGCGCACAAACAGCGTATATCACACTCTTTAACATATAAATGCCTTTTTAACAGCAAGTTAACGGCAAGTGCAGTATATTACAGTCTTTCCCCTGCATTATATCACTAATGCGCCTAGACCTCGTATAATATGTGAAAATAACAAAAAAGGCATCGTCTGGTTTTATTGACCCAGATAAATATAAGGGCAATGTTTACAAATAGCCCCTATATTAAAGTCTGAGTATTTAAATAAAACCCAGTTTGGAGGTGAAAGTGGTTGTGGAAGCGAGATCGAACCAAGAACCCCCAGTAATACAAAAATCCCTTAAGGAGACATTGTACTATAATGACAGATACTATAGTAATATATATAATAACTTGTGTGCATTAAGTGTCTATAGCATTGTTGTTACCTTTCCTTTGAAGACGGGCTCAGTATGCAGCTCAGTGGTGCAGGAAACACCAGGGACCTCCAGCAGACACACTGGCACTTCCTAGAACACACACAGACAGACAATGGTGTGTGTGTATGTGTGTGTGTGTGTGTGTACTGCTTAGACACAAAGAAAGGAACAGAGCTGCAATGTGGCCTGCTTTACATTCATATCCATATGTGTGCTTGCCCATGTGTATTTGCATGCCTTTATGCTTTTACGTGTGTGTGTGTGTATGTGTGGTACCTTCTTGTCGAATACAGAGGAGTAAGGCAAGACTTTATCCAGACTGAGAGACTTCTCATAGCTGATTCTGTACAAGGAGGCTGTGAGAGGGAGAAAGAAAGAAAAGAGAGGGAGAGAGAGAGAGAGAGGGAGGGAGAGAGAGAGAGAGAGAAGAGAAACAAAGAGAGAGACAAACAGAGAGAGACAGAAAGAAAGTATAGGAAAAGTATGTTTTGCTCTTGCCTCTCCAGACAGTAATACAGAATTCTCATCCAAATATAAACATGAGGGGAAAATGCGGGCGGTAGTTCTACTCTATACACCCAGAGGAAAAGGAGGGTGTACTCAGGAGACTTGTGTTTTTCCTCCCACTTCAGCCGCTGCTCACCTAGAATGAACTCCTGGATCTGATCAAAGGATTCGAAGGCCGTCACGTTGTCACACAGCCAATCAATAATCTGGAGGCAAGACACGGAAACACACGAGAGACAGACGTCATGCTGGTGGGAGTTCACAGACGTTACATTACAGCTCTAGGGCGTGTTCATCATTCAACATCCTCAAAATGTAGAGGAGCAAGTCTGTAAAAGTGTCATCATTTTGTAAACCGTGGTCTTAATTTACCCACCAGCCTTTAAACATCCCTGTAAATTGTTGAACTTTTGCACTGATTCATTTTGAAAGATAAGGTGTCACTTTTTTCAAAACGGTGGATGTCTCATTTTGGACTGAAACAAATCCATTACCGATAAGGTTCTGCACAGAACCTATGCTAGACTTTTGATGGATATTTAAATGTTTATATTATAGACACATGAGAGATGAATATGTTCAAAGCGCCGCACAGCAGCATCACATTGAAAACTGATTTTCCTTCACCCATATCTCTGCTGTTTCACTTTGACTGTGTCCAGAAACAGAAGAATTACAAGTATAATGTACAAGAAGAAGAGGAATTACGAGAACAACAATTACAAGAAGAAGAGGAAGAAAAAGAAGTAAAACAAGGAGAAGAGGAAGGACTTTATCTGCACAGCATTTTTCAAAGTTACAAAGTGCTGTGAACAAAACAAAAATGTTACCAAGCAATCGGCTACAATAAAGGCACTGTCTTTGTGCTGCTGGCCCCATTAACGCTGGGTCCATGAAGAATACAGAAGTTGCATGTGGCGCTCAGTTTCCGAGGCCTAGCTGCACAAATTAAGCTGGTGACTCATTTAACCTCTAAAGAAGGGATTTATTACCATCTATCCCAACAGCTAGAACATCTTAATTTAGGTGTACTGCTAACAGAGTCTGACTCATAGTCGGCACCCTGTCCAAACAAAATATCTCCCCCTCTTTCTCTCTCTCTCTCTGACTCTTCCTTATGATTTATCATACTTCCTGTCTTCTTGTTCTCTTTCCTCCATTTCCCCAGCGTCCATTTCTCCCATTTTATCTTCCCTCTTCTTCCCTCCATCCGCTCACTTTCAAACCAAGGAATTGTACACAAACTTTGCCATTTGGTAGACACTTTCCATCCTTGTGAAGCCAACAGACAGGACCTCTATTATTTATCCCTCCTTTATCCTTCCCTTCCTCCCCCGCTCCCTCCATCTCTACCTTAAGCTCCAGCTCTGGGTCGTTTCCCATGTAAACCAGTAGGCAGTGGAGGGCGGCCAGGCGCTGAGGGTCAGTCCTAGTGCAGTGACAGGGGGTTGGGTGGAGGTGGTATATTAACATATATACAACATACATATATATATATGTATATATATATACAGCTCTGGAAAATATTAAGAGACCACTGCAAAATTATCAGTTTCTCTGGTTTTACTATTTATAGGTATGTGTTTGAGTAAAATGAGTCAAACTACTGACAACATTTCTCCCAAATTCCAAATAAAAAATATTGTCATTTAGAGCATTTATTTGCAGAAAATGACAACTGGTCA